>NC_040039.1:36293069-36359374 GCF_003713205.1 Coffea eugenioides
ATTCCAATAATATTCTATAAAAATAAGAAAATTTTCGGGTTCTCACAATGTCCTCATTGTGAAAGAAGGAAAAAGAAACTAGTACTCCCCTATAAAGACTACATGATCATTTTGGCTTTCTTTCACTCCTTCAATTGCTTGCTCCTTGTCTTTTTCACCACCTGAATTTCCAAAATTAGGTCCCTCAACTGTTTTACCACTTCTAAGAGTGATTGCATTGACATGCTCTCTCGGATTCACTTCGATTTTACTCGGCAATTCACCAGAGTTTCTGTTGTTAATCACATTGGCAATTTGACCAATTTGAACCTCCAAGTTTCTATACATCCCAGTCAATTGGTCCAACCGCCCCTCAACTCTCTCGAATCTATCCAAAGTCACCTCAGCAAGCTTTTCCACTGCAATCTCCCAACCTGGTTTAGTTTCCAATTGTGGTTGCCTTGGTTGGAATCCCGGCTGATTGGTTGGCCTTGGTTGATTGCTTTGGTCTTTCCATCCAAAATTTGGATGATTTCTCCACCCCGAATTATAAGTGTTCGAGTAGGGGTTATTTTGAGCATTACGATTGTAATTGTTGACAAATTGTACCTGCTTAGAATCAACACATTCATTAGCATCATGTTCACCCTCCACATATAGAGCAACAAGCTACATGTGCATTAGATGAACTTGGACCAACTCTACCTTATCTACTTAGCAATTTCATCACATTATTCATTTGAGCACTCAACATATTGAGAGTGTCAATTTCTATCATACCTGCGTGACGTCTTATATTACCTCTTTCATTGGTCCATTGGTAGTTATTTGAGGCCATTTCTTCTATCAAATTCTGAGCTTTATGGGGTGATTTACCCATTAAAACTCCACCTGCAGCTGCATCAATCATAGCTTTAGTAGAAAAAGATAAATCATTATAGAAGGTTTTATGATTAACCAATCGGGCAGTCCATGATGTGGTCATTTCCGTAGCAAATCTCTAAACCTTTCCCATGCTTCATATAATGATTCACCTTCCAATTGGCTAAAACTAGTAATATCCATTTTTAACTTAGCAGTCTTCCCCCGCGGAAAATACTTATTCAAGAATGCTATTGATAAATCATCCCATGTGGTGAAAGTGTTAGGAGCATGAGAGTGTAACCAAATTTTAGCCTTATCTCTTAATGAAAATGGGAACAATCTTAGCCTTATAGCATCATCACTAACTCCATTCATTTTAATTGTATCACATATTTCCAAGAATGTAGCTAAGTGTGAGTTAGGATCTTCTACTGCATTACCTCCAAATTGAGATTGTTGAACCATTTGGATAACTGATGGTTTAATCTCAAAATTATTAGCATTTACCGTAGGCCTTGCTATGCTTGTTTGAGATCTTTGTGTCCCCGGTAGAGCAAAATCTCGTAGAGCTCACCTATTTGCTTCGTTTTCTGTCATCTCTTCTTCAAATGGTAGCTCTATTAAGATTTCCTCTATCGGTTGCCAAACCTCTTGCTCCTCTTGCTATGATGTATGCTTCCTTTGTCTACGTAGTGTTCTCTCAATTTCTGGATCAAAAGATGCAACGTCTCGAAATACCTGGTGCATACACTAAAAACAGAAATAAGAGAGATTACGCAGCTTCAATTGTCAAAAACTGATTAAAATGCAGAATTAACCATAAACAGCTTAAATAATAAGAATAAAACTGTCTAAATTAATAGAGAATATTAGGCCTTAATATTGCCGCTCCCCAATAACGGAGCCAAAAATTTGACAGGTTTTTATTATAAGTGCAAGTTTAATTCTGATTTTATACCCGTTTGTCTGCAAGTATACAGGTCAATCAAGTAGTATAGGGTACGTATCGAGTCGATCCCACGAGGAGCAATGTCTACCAGTACTAGGTCCTTATTTTCTCTGTTATTTAGACTTATAATGAGATTGAGCAGAAAAATTATATTTGCTACTGTCTATAATCTGATTTAATAAATGCAAGATACAATTGGAGAAAATTCACTAAAGACTTGAATTCAGGGATATAGATTCCACTTATGACACAAAAGATCCAATTAAATGAATTTAACACTTGCTACTACTCTTGTTTAACTAGATATTCATTTCCAAAATTGCCAAAATCTCATTCTCATGATAATAATGGTCTAGAACAGCCTAGTTTTCCCTAATCTCTTGGTGAATAACTAAAACTGCTCTTGTTCATGCATGAAATGTAGATTTAATCCACTTGAATGTATTTCTATTCTCATGAACTTACAACTCAAGCTCTACTCATGTTATTCCATTGTGATTACCAATTCTCATTGAGTAATAACAACTATAAACCTGCTATTTATGATCAAACAATAACAAGTAATCAAAATGCACAAGAAGACAAGTTAATACAAGGTGCAACAAGTGTAAATCTCATTCAATTCATATCACTTTCATCTGCTCCCTAGATATAGAAATTTAGCTACTCATGGATGATATAATCAAACTAATAACTTCATTAATGGAAAACATGACAAGTTACAAGTACAAGAAGGATAAAGAAAAGCTTAGCCAAGTTAATGGTGAAACCATCCAAATTCTGCTATGACTTGCACTAGATGATTACAAGATGAAGTCTTCAAGTGCACTTTTGCAAGTTTTTTTTCTAGCTAGAGAAAAATGTCTACTAGAAAGAATGCTAGCTACGTATGATGATCTCCCACCTCTCTTTGGTTGCTCTGCATAAAAGCTGGTGGAAAGTTCTCTTTTTCTCCCCTCATGATTCCAAAATCTCAAATTTGTTAAGAAAGTCAAAAGAAATGTTGTTTTGACTTGACAATAAATCATATTGTCCTTCTTTTTGTTTCAGAAACATGTGCCACCAAATTTTCTCACCAAAGATAGCTGGAAAGTAGTGTGAAAAGTAAGAAAATCGGCTGTGCCACTTGCAGAGGAGAGATGCAGATCCGAGCCCTGGATCCGAGGGGTTCAATACGATCCGAGCTCGGATCATGGCTGATCCAAGGCCTTTCTCAAATGGATCCGAGGTCGGATGGACTGACCTCGGATCCACTACTCCAGAAATACAAACGAGGGCTCGGATCACTCTTGTTGCACATGGATCCGAGCTCGGATCCCTGTGATCAATTTCTAGATTTTTAATTCCTTCCTTTTTTCTTCATTTTTGCTCCTAATTTCTTTTGTACTTTATCCTCCAAATGATCCTTGCTTTTTCTTTATCTCGTACATGAAGTTCACATATCAATATCCTTCAAGATATCACAGATTTAAAGCATTAATCCACTTATTTAGCAAGTTTTGATTACTCAAACAACACTTAAGCAATTTGTACCAAAAGGACTTCCAATATGGCTTTAATCCTCTCAAAACATACCAAAAGTTTATGCCAAATTTGTACAAAATGTAAATTAAATATTCACTTATCAAATTTGTTTTACCATTCTTTATTCTATCTTGTAGTTTGAAAAGCTTTCTTTTGTCCTAGAAAACAAAAGGATGAATAATACAGAAACAAACTAGAAAGAAAGAAAGGAAACTAGGTTGCATGCTAGAAGACTGGTTCTTGGGTGTTATTTCATCGATTTTGGTAGTGGTTGGCAGTGTCTCTGATGGCACCGTTCCATTGCCGCCAGCCATTTGTACGACTTTAAAGTTTTGGTTTTTTCTTGACAAATAAAATGAAGAGGAAGGAGACAATAAAAAGAAAGACAAGAAATAGGAATTTGTAACTTTAAAGGATGGATAATTTGGGATATTCACTTAATATGTTTTGCTAGGATAATCAAAATAAGCCGTCAAACGTTTGCTGACTCATGGGAAGGTGGCGTTTGTTAATGAATTATGGGTTTAAAGGTTCATTTTGTTATTTGTTCAAATCATGAGGAGTAATTTGTAGTTTGGTCAAACCTGAAGAGAGGTAGATGTAATTAACCCTTTTTTTTGAATTCCTAAATGGATTAAACAAATTTCCTCATAAGTGATATATTTACAATATTTAGTTTGCCAAGAGAGAATGGGACAATATACCATTAGAAGGAAAATTTCAAATTTAAGGGAGAAAATTGTAAGGCATGGCTAAAAGTTGGGAAACTTTTTTGTCTAATCCATAATTTTAAAAAGTTGAAAGGGGCAATATTGCACCCTCAGGGTGAAGATCAAGAGTTGGAGTTTTGATACTGACAATTCATATCACTAGAGGATATGAGGATAAACGGCATTAATTTTCTCAATGATAATGATGTTGGTATCTCCACATTCTTTTGCTAAGAATGTTGGAGATCCTTGGAACCTCGTCTCTAAATTGATATCTCGATTCCTTTCTTTCTTTCATTTTTTTTAAGATCAAAGAAATTAATGATCCAACCTCTTGCCAACCTAATTGAAGCTCCAACTTTAGCAAGTTTGAATTTCTCGTTAGATGATTTGTGCGTTATCTCAGATTCCAATTCCACTTCTGAAGTGTGGTCAAGCTTAATTTGTAAAGTGCAAAATGTCACAAGTATATTTATCCTTCGAAGTAGAAATTAATCATTACTACTATTTGTAAGTTCCACGCAAGTTGTGGGTTCTTGGTGCCTTTACAGATATAAATTGTCTAAGTTAGTTTTGGTGTTACTTTTTATTTTTTTAATTGTAAAATTTGATTTAAAAAAAGTGTCATTGTGTAAATTGATTTCTCTTCTCATTACTTCACTTCATCACACCTTTTAACATAGCATTGCCTCTTGAGCAAGCCTTACATAAGAAATTTAAATTATGATGGACAAATGAAGACGGAAGAAATTTATTTGACCTAAGCCAAGACAAACAAAGGGCTAGTGCATTTTAGGTCTTGAATGTAAAATGCATATTAATTTAATCCAATCGAACTTTAGACAGTAAAGTAGCAGGCCTTGCAAATGTGTGCAAATTCTCGTCTAGGCTTTAGAACTTCTACTCATTCTCTTTGCCAGGGCAATAAAGTAGAGGTGGTGCCAGTCGTTACTTCATTTCCATGGCAGACTCTTGTGCCTAAAAGTCCAAATAAATGCAGCCCAGAAGATAATAAATAAATGAAAGAACATAACTCCACTACTGGATGAACACCATCCACGAAACTGGTGCCAACTCCCCGACTACTCCTGCCCTGCTCATGCTTTCGACTTCCACGCCCCTCCTTACGAATCAATGCATCATATATCATTTCTTCAAACTCCGATTGTATTAGCTAGCTATCACAGAAGGTGGTAGTAGAAGTCATACGGTCCAATTCAACTTTGGATCCATCTATGTCCCATGATATTTGCCCAGCATTGATATCAACATGGCTTCGGCGAAATTGTGGCTCAACCTCCGCGAATATTTCACAAATTGTTTGCGGTGACATCGTTTTCATATGGTACATTGTGGTATTGTTATCATCACACCCTAATCGCAACCCAGCAAAAGCACTCAAACCCACGAAATTCCAAAATCACAAATTTAATTTGAACGCATCTCGATCTAGTCCCATGTAGATGTATGCACTCTTTCCACCAACTATTCACAATCAATTCGATCTTTCACTAATATATCTTTTTTGCACCTCCAAGGGTTATATGTAAATGATCCTCTGATCTCTACTATTTTTTCAACCTAATAAAATTGAATCACTAATATGATAATCTAATGAATATTTTCTAGTTAGATGTTATGAATTTACTATATATTGATTACCTAAATATAATTATTCCAAACATTCACTTTCACACTTTCTATTAAGGCAATCATTCAGTTTGCAAATAATACACTATTCAGTCCAATTAACAAAGAATAATCATATATAATTAAAAATGAATAAAATTAATTATTAACAACAAATGAAAAATTTTAATACATCAGCTATTAATAAATTTTGTTTCTTTTCCTGCTTTCACAACTACTTGATCAATTAACATAATAATAATTATTACTACTAAAAAATGTTAACTAAGTGCACGGATTAACTAAATAAACAAAATTTAATTATTCATAAACATAAAAAAATTGGTCCATAAACTAATTAACTATAAACTCAAAAAGTAAATATTCGTTACACATAACCATACTTAACTATATATGTTAACTCGGACGGACAACTAATGTCATTACCATAATCATTATTATTTATAACTAAAATAAATACTTATTGATTGTGGGTGTATTTTCTTCTGCTGTCACAAGTGATTTCAGTTTGGATGTTGACTTGGGAGTTGGGAATAGGAGGGAAGGATTCGGGTGTTCCTGCCCTGCGGTTGCAGTTGGTGGCGGCAGGGGGTACTTCTCCTGTCGTGGCTGAAGTGGGTAGTACTGATGCTGCTGGTGAATCTCGTGGTGCATCTGATGAGACGCCGGCTCTTTTATCGAAGGCTTGGGCGATCTCAGGTGCTGGAGCTTCTAATCCTTTGACTGCGCTGATGGGGGTTTCCTTCGTGGTTACAAATTTGAGCCCGATTCAAACAGACTCGATTGTAGCTTCACAAAGGGTGTTGATGGGTGAGGAACAGAAGGTGGCTTTGGAATCTTTTTGCGAGTCTGGCTGGGCAGTCATTTGATGTGTTGTCACAGCTTATTGTGCTGGCTAGTTGCCCTGGGTTGGAGGGTCTTGTGCATGAAGCTATTATTGAAGCTGCAGATTGAATTATTGATGCCTCTGCAGATCGTGTGTTAGAAGAACCTTTGTCGGAGGACGACAGTTTAGATGTTGGGTAGTTGGAAAAGAAGGTGGTGGGGGATATGATTCTTACGCTGCGCAAACCAGCTCAAGAGTCGTTGGAGGAACTACGACAGCGATTGGATGGGCTAAAAAATCAGGAGGTTTGGCAAACAGTCAAAACCAAAAAATCTCGTAAGAAGATAGTGGTGTCTCCTCAAGGTTCTTCCCATCAAATAAATCAATGATTAAAGTTCTTTTTTTGAACATTAGAGGTGTGCGTAAAGCTGTTTCTTTGTTGAGATTGCAAAAACTACGTAAGCAATATGGCGTTTCATGCTTAACTCTCTGTGAGCCATTAGTTGATGTTTCTTATCTAGAAGAGTTTCGATGTAAGCGTGTCCACGCTGCTACTGCTGATTTAGAAGGTCGTCTTTGGGTGTTTTGATAGGGGGTTTGATTTTCAATTAGTAGCGCAGTCAACTCAGTTTTTGGCCCTTCGGGTTGCATCCCGCAACTGGGCTGTCCTTTTGTTTCAATGTTTGTCCATGCAGCTTGTGACGTTGAAGCTCGGGCTTATCTTTGGGATGATTTATTGCGATTAGATTTCAACTTGCCAATGCTGGTGTGTGGGAATTTTAATGTAATCCTCTCTTCGTCGGAAAAAAATGGGGGTCGTCTGTTTTCTCCTAGTGAGGCTATTGATTTTCGAAATTTTATACAAAATGGGAATCTGGTTGATGCGGGGTTCTCTGGTTAGCCTTGGCTCCGATCACTCTCTATTATTGATGACTTTTCGATTGCATATGGAGGAGGGGCCACGAAGTTTTTCTTTTCTAAATTGTTGGATTACTCACCCCACTTTTTTGCAAGTAGTAAGGGATTCGTGGGTAGGAGTTGTTGCTGGCAGGCCCATTCGGGTATTATTCATGAAGTTACAGCGGTTGAAGCAAAGTTTACGAGTGTGGAATAGGAAGGTTTTTGGCAGCATTTTTTATGCCTTGCAGTGGCAAAGGAAGCAGTTTGGACCCAAGAGACGGTTGTAGAGGTGAATCCGTCCGATGAGAATTTAACAAAATTAAATTCGCGAAATGAAGCTTTGCGTTTAGCTTTGCATCGTGAGGCAGCATATTGCCGTAAAAAATCAAGGATAAAATGGCTTAAGGAGGGTGATGCAAATTTGAAGTTTTTCCATGCATCCATGAAGTTGAAGCGTCTCAGGATGTTCATTCATCGAATAAAGGACCAAAGGTTGATGGAGGTGTTTGGGTTGAGGACGAACAGAACATACAGGCGGAGGCGGTATGTTTATTCTTGAATGCGTTGATGCAGGAGGATATTCCGAATGATGTGGAGAATAACATATTCTCCTCGATTCCCAAATTAATCTCGGAAGAAGAAAATGCTGTGCTTGTTGAGGTTCCCTCGATGGACGAGATTAAGAAGGTGATATTTTCGATGGATGGGGAATGGGCGCCCGGTCCGGGTGGATTTACTGGTGCTTTCTTCAAGGCTGCTGGGGACGTAATTAGTGCAGATGTCATCTTAGCGGTGCAAGATTTCTCGCTGGTGCTGTTTTGCTGACGGGTATTTCTGCTGCTAACATTGCGCTAATTCCTAAAGTGGTTAATCCGTCCTCCTCCTCTGAGTTTAGGCCAATTAGTTTGTGCGACTTTGTTAATAAAATTTTTTCTAAATTACTGGCTTCTCAGCTATTCCCATGTTTGTGTAATCATCTCCCTGCAACAAAGTGCCTTTGTTAAGGGCCGTATAATCATGGATAATGTATTGTTAGCTCAAGAGCTGATTTCGTCAATTTCAAAATGGGTTCGAGGGGGTAATGTTGCCCTTAAGTTCGACATGGCAAAAGCTAATGATAGGGTGTCCTGGTTGTTTCGGTTATGTGTCTGCGGGCTTTTGATTTTTCTGAAATGTGAATTGATTTGATCTGGAGAGTTATATCTTTGTGCAAGTTTTCGGTGTTGGTTAATGGCAAACCGTGCGGCGGATTCTTTCCATCTTCCCGTGGTTTAAGACAAGGTGACCCACTCTCCCCTGCCTTGTTCATCATATCAGCTGAGGTGCTTTCAAGGGAGTTGAATGCTTTGCTTCTACATCCGTCTTTCTCCCCTTATTTTGTGGATCTGAATTGTCTATTGGCCATTTGGCGTATACTGATGATGTGATTATATTTTCTAGAGGAAATAAAAGTTCACTTGGGATGGTAATGGAGGTATTGCAGGATTACCAGCGATGCTCTGGTCAACTAGTGACTATTTCAAAGAGTTGTTTTCTTTCACATGGGAAATCATCTCCCCAGTTGGTCTCTAGAGTTCGCAAGTTGATGGGTTTTATGCATAAGAGTTTTCCAATTAAATACCTGGGTTGTCCTTTGTTTGTTGGTCGGAAGCTGAAGTCCTATTTCTCAGACATTATTGATTCAGTTGGTGGCCACATCCAATGGGGTGCTAGGTGGTTATCATTTGGAGCATGTATTGTGCCAATTAATTCGGTCCAAGCGTCTTTGCCAGTATATTTACTATCAGTACTAGAGCCACCTTTAGGTGTTATGTCACATCTTGAAAAAATGTTCTCCAGTTTTCTTTGAGGGGAGTCTCAGTTTGGCCATCGTTTTCATTGGGTGGCCTGGCAGAGGATGTGTCTTCCGAAGGAGGCCAGCGGTGTGGGATTCCGTTCTTTACGATCTATATCTATAGCGTTTGCTTGCAAGTTGTGGTGGAGATTTAGACAGAAGAGCTTGTTGTGGGCTCAATTTATGCATGCTCGCTATTGCCAAACCATGCATCCAAACCAAGTGAGCTTTAAGGCCTCGTCTTCAACATCTTGGAAACATATGCTGTCAATAAGGGGGGTTGTGGAATATTTTCTATTGTGGGATCTTTCGAATGGTAGCTGCTCCTTTTGGCGGGACAATTGGACTGGCATGGGGCCGTTGGCGTGGAAGTTCCCAACGCTAGCCTCTTCAGCGTTGGTTGGTGAATTTTGGCTAGGTGATCACTGGAATTTGCCCCTGTTACGCCAAATTGTTCCTCCAGAGATCTGTGCACTTGCTGGGTGCACCTTTCTAGCCACTGGAAAGAGCTCAGACTCGCCATTATGGCCATTCTAGATATTTTGAGGTGCGTTCGTTGAGGTCCATTTCCCATACTGCTCCCTCTTCATGGATTTCCTCTGGGATCTGGCAGTCAGGGTTGCCTCTTAAAATATCCTTCTTTATGCAACCGTTGTTGCGCAATAAATATGAGTCGAGTCATCATCTCTTTGTTTTGAGTGATTTGTCTAACCGGGTATGGCGGCACTTTGAGGAGCCGCTAGGTATTTTTCAGGTTAACACTGGGATTAGGAAGAGACTGGTATCCTGGCAAATGCTACATTCACCAAATCCAAAGTTTCGATTGCTGTTTAAGTTGGCCCTTCTGTTATTTTCTGGTTCATTTGGCGTTTTCGGAATAAGGCTTGTTTCGATGGGATAGTACTTGATTTTCACCAGATGGTGTTCCAGATCTCCACTGAGTTGAAGTTCATGTTTAGGGCTCAGTTTGGTAATTCCGTTTCCCCAAGACTCAATTGGCGTGTCTGAATTACAAAGATGCTAGCTTAGGATCCGCTCTTTTTCAGTAATTTGGTCGAAGCCAATGGGTGGACAGCTTAAGCTCAATGCTGATGTCTCCTCACATGGGAACCCAGGGTATGGTGGAGGCTGGGGATTTCTTAGAGATGGGGACAGCAAGCGGAGGCTAGGGCGCTATGCACTGGTCTTACGATTTGTGCTCCAGAGGGTTTGTCCAATATTGTTGTGGAGATGGATTCTAAGGTGCTATGGGGTATTTTGATGTCTAAATCTCTAGGTCCCATTTCCATTCAGCTGGTGATGTGGAAGATTTGCTCGTTTGAATATTTGATGGGTTTATTTACGCCTTGTTTCCGTGAGGCTAACAAGTAGCGGACTCTTCAGCAGGTTTTGCAGTCTCTTTGGGCTTCTTCTCTTTGTTTTGCTCTCAACAGTCCCTCCCCAAGCTAGTTAGAGGATTGGTGCATCTAGATAGGCTGGGTATATGTAATTTTCACTTTCGAAAAGGGTAGTTGGCCCTTTCCATGTAATCGTGATATTTTGTGCTACTAAAAAGGAGATTTTTGGTTTAAAAAAAAAACTACAACTGTTTACTACATACACAAATTAGATACATTAATTAATTAATACCAGCAAATCCAAAAAATTATTATCCATAATTATGCTGTAACGTTACCTATGTTTCCAATTTGCTTAATAAATAACTATTAATTACATTAATTAAATTTACAACGAATAATAATAGTACAAATTTTTTAATTAAATACGTAAATCAAACAAATAAACTCATAGATTGAAAAGCAGAGTCGAACCTTCATCACTGACGGCACAAGATTGAAGAGCTGAGTCAAACCTCCACCACCAGCGCTAGAACGACCACAGACAGAAACCAGACATCACCAACAATATCGACCAATGTGGCTTCAATAGACTTCACCAATGTGGCTGTGGAACGACCATGAATAGAAACCAGACTTCACCAATAGTATCGACCAATGTGGCTCCAACAGACTTCACCAATGTGACTCGATGTTTAGAGATGGGAACGAGGATATAGTGAGAGAATCGGGATATGGGGATGAGAACAGAGACAAAGAGACAGAGAGGAAGGAGAGTAATGAGGTTGGTGTGGATTGAAATGATGCATTTGGTATCGTATTTATAGAAATTTTCTGTCCTTGTTTGTATCGATTGACTGTTGTTGTTGATCAAAATTTGATGAATGGCTTACGATTTCCTTCATTTGTACGAGGCAACTGATGCCTCATTTGTGTCATTAGACATGTCTGTCGCCACATCCACTCAAAAGTGGATAAAGCGACAGCTCAATTTCATAATCACTGCATCCATTTCACATGCGGCGATTATGCAGCTACAAAAAAAAAAAAAAAAAAAAATTCAGCCCCTCTGGTATGACAAAAAATAATGGAAAGGAAAATACTATTTCGTGGTTGCAGCATTTCAAAAATGCAGTGGTTCAAGGTGGATAAAATTCTGCAGAACACCAAAATTGAGATATTTTTTTAATTTAACAATATTCTTAGAAATTCATCCCAACAGGTCGAACTTTAGCAAGTCTGGGTTTTTCGCTGGCTAATTTGCATGTTATCTTAGATTCCATGTCCATGTCTGAAGTACGGTCAAGCTTAAGGAGTAAAGTTAAAAATGTCAAGTATGTCAAATTATATAGGACCATACTAGTAAATTTATTCTTCAAAGTAGAAATTCATCATTACCCCTCATTGCAACTCCTGTGCAAGGCACGTGTTATTTATTTATTTTTTAAAGATTATTTGAATCCTCAAATAATCTTAAAAATATCTAGATTTCTCCATCATCACTTCTTCCTTCTCATTAGCAGTAACATGTAGAAGTAACACACCTCTTTCTTGAAAATTTTAACTTTCATAAAGCATTTGCAATCCATATATTTTAGTTCTTCTACCCAAAATTGGGTCAAATGATCTCAATAGGAACTTGAAATTTTCCTTCTTATTTCTTATCTTGTTTTTCTAGCTGCTTAATTCTCGTTCCCTCCACCATTAGGTGTCTAATAAGAACTTGTAGATCCAAGAATCTATAGGCTCTAATTACCAAATTGTCACATTTTAACAATTGTTATAGTAAAAGAATAGAGAAATAGGAGAGAGGAGAAGAAGGAAAGAGGAAGAAAGAAAGAAAAGGCAAGAATTGGGAAGAGTTGAGAAGAATTATTATTGACTTAATAAGCATTTTAGCTATCTTCTTTTGTATTTCACTATTATCTCCCATTACATTTTCATTCTTGACATGCTCAAATCCTTCTATATAGAATTTTGAGAAGACAAAGTGGAGGTTGTTGCATTAACCCTAGCAACTTCATCCACATCCTTTGATGTTTCACTTGACTTCAAAACATAATGGGGTTCTTACTTTTTAGGAGAACCTCTTTTCTTTTCCTGTGTAGGTCCAAATACAAACTAGTAGTAGTAACATCCATAAAGATTTGACAAGCATGATGTAGACTTCCTTTTACAAGTATGGTTATGAGTCTTCAGAGGGTTATTAGATTTTTTCGAAATAGGATTGACCAAGATGTTACAACTTTCGTGCAAAGCATATCTATCGCTATTATTTCTCTTGACCTTTCTTCTCTTGCTATCAGAATTATGTTGCAGAATTTCTTCTCTATCTTTGTTGAACATTTTTTGCAGCCATTAGTTGCACCTGTGATAGAAATTGTACCATCCAATTTCTCCTTCCTAGCATTCAACAAAAGTTTATTTGGTGCAAAACTGCACAAGATTCAATTGATGCACAAAAATGAATCCAACAATTTTCATTCTTGAATTAATGATAACTAATGCTCAGTTTTCACAGTTTTTGGGAAGATTATAAATAAGCATTTCCAATATAAGCCCTAGTTATTTCTGATAGGGAAAAACATCTCGAAAAAGTCCAGCAAAGAGCCCAATATGTAAGTTAGGAACCCAATTCTGATCCAAAAGTTTAAATCATTAGGTCTTGGGCCCTTACTTACATATTAACCACTCTTTCTCCATTTGTCAGACTAATTTGAGACATAATTCTTTACTCATGAACCTAACAAATCTCCCTTTTTATGAGTAACCCCCACATTAAATCCAAATTTACAAGCCCTTCTTTGAACCCACTTTAATATTCAACGCAAGGCCACCTTATCACCTAAGATCACCTCTTCTTCCAATCATGGACCCACTCTTCTTCAATATCCAAATTGCATTCTAGACCCTGCCAACCCTTAGTTTATTGGTCTAACATCAACCGGACCCCTACCAAACCCATGGCGCATCTGGTCCAACACTAACCAAATTCTTTGGCACTTCAGTCCACCACCAAGAAGAGAATTTTCATCGGTCCAACTCTGAGAAGAATCCACTTACCCATGAGTAGCCTAGTCTTGCAATCTAAAGCTCTGATATCAATTTGATAGGGAGAAACACCTCAAAAGAGTCCAAAAAGCCCAATATGTAAGTTAGGAACCCAATTCTGACCCAAAAACTTAAGCCATTAGATTTTGGGCTCTTACTTATATATTAACCACTCTTTCTCCATCTCTCGGACTAATGTGAGACATAATTCTTTACTCATGAACCTAACAATTTCTTCAAAAATAAATGAACTTCCAAAAGAGTTAATCAACCAAGCTTGACAGGGACAAGTTTCAATTTTACCTTTTGCCTTCTCCTTTGTGTTCAATAGTGGCTCGATTTGTGCTATAATTGTTCTTCTCATCGACTTGTGTAAACTTGTAAAAATAAAAAATAAAAAAGGATTTTAGACTACACTACAAAATGCATAAAAAGTAGTAATGTAAAGTATGCCAATTAAAGAAGAAAAAAGAAAATTAACTAGATCTAAATCATTATCATTATTATATAAAAAGTATGATAAGTCTTGGTAATAGAGAGTGTAAGAATGTAAGCATCTTTTGATCTTAGTTTTTATTATGACTAAATTACCTTTATGTCTTTTAATTAGAGTTATTGCATTCCAATCATGAAACTAATAAGAAAAATGAAAAGTTCAATAAATTACATCTCAAAAATGTTGGTAATTAAAATTAAAAACTGCCTATTTACAATTGTATTCACCAATTATTTCCCTCATCATCAATTATTATATGTGTTAAAATTATTTCCAACTTTATATTGTTATGCATGATAATTAAAGTTAACCGTATTTTATATACATATTGGTTATAAGAAAATTACTATTGTAAGGATCGAAGACAACCAAGTGGAAGAGATAAACAATGTAAAGATCTCAAACGTAACAATAAGTAAATAAAAAGGCAAGAATAGCAAACCAATTAACTACCCAACTCCTCTTGAGCTTGTAGGTTAATTCAAACAAGCTACTTCAAGTTGATGAATTACAATCACTCTTGTGTACAAATGAAGGTTCACCTCCTCCTTGCCCCGAACTCCACTCGGTCAAGTCAGGACGTTTTACTATCCCTCAGGATAACCCTCACAGAGCTACACTCATGAAGTATTCACTCACAAATGAAAAGATTACAAAGAACCTCACACCACTAAGACTACAAATCTTTTTTGAAGAGTATTTTCTCACTAAAATCACTCTAGATCTTTTGTATCTTCAGTGTGCAAAAGTTGTTTCATATATCTGACCAACCACTATTTATATAGGACCAAGAAAGTGCCTCATTAACGCTTCCAACGGATAGAAAGTAGCTGAAGAGTCAACTAGCCGTTGGAGTATCGGACGTCCGGTACTCCTGTTTTTTGCGTCCGACAGCAGGCAGTGAGTTTGAGAAATTTTCTTCAATTCTATCGGACGTCCGGTGCAAGCTTTTTGTGCGTCCGACAGCAAACAAAGAGATTTGAGAAATCATCTTGTTTCTATCGGACGTCCGGTGGAGACATATTCAGTGTCCAATCAAGGTCAGTGATCATAGAAGACTTGGCTTATTATCTTTGGACGTCCGAGTGTGAGTTCTTCATGCATTCGAAGTTACTCAATGGTTGTCGGCCGTCCGATATGGTCCTTTTATGCGTCCGACAGCTTCAACATACTTTGTCCCTTCCAAATGTGCTTAATCTTTGAATCTGATTTGTTTCATTTCTGAAAAAGCCTTTGAGAAGATATTAGTAACATCCATTTGTTTTGTAATCATCAAAAGTTAGGGATCAAGGTCAGCATTCCCCCCTTTTTGATGATGACAAAACAATGGATGGAAGAAAGAAAAAAATTGAGTATATATGCATAAACTCCCCCTCACTCATTGCATCTAAACTTATAATCTCAAAATAACTCCCCTTTACACATAGCATCCACATTTCTCCCCCTTTTTGTCATCATAAAATGAGAGTAAAAATATCATACCGTAATCTAGCAACAATAACAGAAAATCTAATATTTCAGACAAAAAAAAAAACAGAGAAATGATACCAGAGTTCTGCAATAACCAATATGTCAACATATCACAGAGAGTTTAATAAAGCAAATCATCATTAGATCAGAATTGTTCTTTTCTCCCCCTTTTTTGACATCATACAAATTTAGTAATATTCAAAAATATCAAGAAAAACTCAGGTCAAAACATCAGAAACTTCAGAAGAGAATTACAGAAAAGCATTATAAACAAGAATCTCACCAATCTTACCAATATCTCCTACTTGTTAGAGTTAGTATCATGTCTAACTATCCACATGCATTTCATGCCTCTTCTCATGTTTTTTCTCACATAACAATCACTTTTCATGTGACCTTTTTGACAATAAAAATTACACATAATCAAAGAATTATTTATATAAACAGGTTTAATAAATCTTACTTGTCTTCTCTTATAAATAGCAAATTCGTTGGAATTAGAATTCAACCTATTCTTTTGAAAACAGACTTGATTCTTGTGTTTAAGCAACTCATTTAGACCATCCATTCTTCTTTTCAAATCACCTTGTTCCTTTTTGAACAATTCACAAAATTTTGTTTTTCTATCAAACTCCAAGTGTAAAGCAGTCTCACTCTTTTTGAAGTAATCATTTTCAGCTTTCAACTTTTTGTTTTGTTGAAAAAGATTTGCATTGACTTGAAGAAGAAAACTAATTTTATGTTTTAATTCCTTGTTTCTAGCATAAGATTCCTTCAAACTATCATGTAATTTTATAATGAAAGATTCAAGATCATCATCAGTTTCATCATCACTTTCAAATTGAGAGTTAGAAGATGTTACCTCATCATCTCCAATAGCCATGAAAGTCAATTGAGCAGATTCTTCTTCCTCTTCAATTTCACCATCGGAGTTGCATTCATTCTATGTGAATTGGAAGTTATTGAATCTGGGTTTTCTTTCACCTTTTCTCTTCTTCATTGGACACTCACTTGCGCTGTGTCCAGGTTGGCCGCATTCAAAACACTTATCAGTTTACTTTTTGTTGAACTCTAACTTCCCTTTGTTTCTCGAGTTGTTGAACTGATTTGGGAATGAATTGCTAGGTTCACCTTTTCTGAATCTCCTCTTGTTGAGTATTCGTTTGAAGTTTCTTGTGATGAGTGCAATATCACTGTCGTCACCTTCTATGTCATCTCTATCTAAGGAGACTGTATCATTTTCATCTTGAGTTGCCTTTAGAGCAATGCTCCTTTTTACTTTCGCATCTTCTTCCTCTTGCACTTTGGACTTAAGTTTCAGCTCATAAGAGATTAGAGAATTAATAAGAGATTCAATGGGTAAGGAATTCAGATCTCTTGCCTCTTCAATAGCAGTCACTTTACTTTCCCAATCTTTAGACAGAGCATTCAAGATTTTTCTGTTTTTCTCTCCTAAGGTATATTCTTTTTCCAGAACCTCTAAATCTTTAATAAGATCATTGAATCTACAATACATTTGATCAATATTTTCATGAGATTCCATCTTAAACGACTCATATTTAGTAATCAAGATAGATTTTTTCTGTTCTCTAACATTCTCACTACCTTCATGAATATCTTTCAATTTGTCCCAAATTTCTTTAGCTGACTTGCAACCCTTGACTCTAATAGATTCATTTGAGTCTAAAGTACAAAATAATATATTCATGGCCTTTGCATTTAAGGTGAGATGAATTCTATCTGTAGCAGTCAGTTCACTTCTTATTTTTGGTCTAGATCTATGAGTATTTTCATCTATAATTAAGGTATCATATGGACCTTCACTAATAATAAACCACAATTCAATATCAATAGATTGCAGAAAGATAATCATTCATTCTTTCCAACTCACATAATTTGACCCATTAAACATAAGTGGTCTAATGACAGAATGTCCTTCAAAAAACATGGCATTATTGGTGATCATTTTTACTCCCAAGCCGATTGAGCTTAATCTCTAGGAGACCAAACTCTGATACCAATTGTAAGGATCGAAAACAACCAAGAGGAAGAGATAAACAATGTAAAGATCTCAAACGTAACAATAAGTAAATAAAAAGGCAAGAATAGCAAACCAATTAACTACTCAACTCCTCTTGAGCTTGTAGGTTAATTCAAACAAGCTACTTCAAGTTGATGAATTACAATCACTCTTGTGTACAAATGAAGGCTCACCTCCTCCTTGCCCCGAACTCCACTCGGTCAAGCCAGGACGTTTTACTATCCCTCAGGACAACCCTCACAGAGCTACACTCATGAAATACTCACTCACAAATGAAAAGCTTACAAAGAATTTCACACCACTAAGACTACAAATCTTCTTTGAAGAGTATTTTCTCACTAAAATCACTCTAGATCTTTTGTATCTTCAGTGTGCAAAAGTTGTTTCATGTATCTGACCAACCACTATTTATATAGGACAACAAAGTGCCTCATTAACGCTTCCAACGGATAGAAAGTAGCTGAAGAGTCAACTAACCGTTGGAGTATCGGACGTCCGGTACTCCTGTTTTTTGCGTCCGACAGCAGGCAGTGAGTTTGAGAAATTTTCTTCAATTCTATCGGACGTCCGGTGCAAGCTTTTTGTGCGTCCGACAGCAAACAAAGAGATTTGAGAAATCATCTTGTTTCTATCGGACGTCCGGTGGAGACATATTCAGCGGTCGATCGAGGTCAGTGATCATAGAAGACTTGGCTTATTATCTTCGGACGTCGGAGTGTGAGTTCTTCATGCGTCCGAAGTTACTCAATGGTTGTCGGCCGTCCGATATGGTCCTTTTGTGCGTCCGACAGTTTCAACATACTTTGTCCCTTCCAAATGTGCTTAATCTTTGAACCTGATTTGTTTCATTTCTGAAAAAGCCTTTGAGAAGATATTAGTAACATCCATTTGTTTTGTAATCATCAAAAGTTAGGGATCAAGGTCAACAACTATTAATAAGAAGACAAAATGTTATAAACAGTTAATGAAAAAACAAAAGGTTAAATTGATCCAAATCAAATTGACTAGAAGTAGAAGTTGTTGAAGGAAACAGTTCTCTAGCAACAGCTTAGGCTTCTCCGAAAATATCTCTTCTTCTCTGTGTTGGGCAGGTAGGGCTTCTTCCATGGCAACTTCTGCTGCCCTTCAGCCGCAGGTTGGGGGGCACCCAAGCTCTGCGTCGCGACCTTCTTTTCAGCATAAATCTTTCTCGTCACTTTTTTCTTCAACGGATGATCCACCTCTGGAATTGCAGATAGACAAGACGACGAGAAGGGGGGAGCCAGCAGTGGTTTTCTCTCCAATGGATATGTCAAAAATTGCAGCTTCTTTCCAGCTGTCTCTGGTTGGAAAGTTCTCAAAGGGTCACCCTCCATTGGAGGATATTCGTCGGTTTTTCAAGGAATTGGATTTGAAAGGTGAGATTTTAGTAGGTCTATTAGATCAGTGACGTGTGCTGATTTGTCTTGCTAGTGAGAAGGATTTCCATAGACTTTGGGGAAGAAACGTATGGTATGTAGTTAGATGCCCAATGCGGGTATTTAAATGGACTTCATCATTCCATGTAGACAAAGAGCCATTAATAGTTCCAATTTGGTTTTCCCTACCGAAACTACCGATTCACTTCTTCAAGAAGGAATGTCTGTTTCACATAGTTTCTTGCTTGGGTAGACCACTTTTCATGAATGCTGCAACCACCTCATTAGCATAACCAAGTGTGGCCTATGTGTGTGTGGAGGTTGATCTGTTGAAACCTCTTCTCAAACAGGTATGGATTGGTGTTGGGACAGGTGACTCGGAGGGATTTTGGCAAGTGTTAGAGCTTGAAAATTTGCCGTCATATTCCTCTCTCTGTTTCCGCCAGGGCCATGACATGGATGGGTGTCATGTTAAATACCCAGAACTGCGGGCAATATTGCTACACGAAGGCTAAAACAGACAGGAGACACAAAGATGGGCTGCTGTGGACTTTCGCCCCAAGCAGACCGGCAGTATCGGAAAGGAGGGAGACAGGTTGATAGCAGAAGGAGGTCCAAGTGGCGTGGGTTGGCTGGGGATACCTTACCCAAGGACTCTATTAAAGCTGGTCTTTCAGCAGCGACTGCTAGTGGAGGTTGTGAGCCAACAACAGTGGAGAAGGAGGAGGCTTTGGGCAGTCACCTGTCCCAACCAACAGCAGTGGTTTTGAACGTTGATTTGGCTAGGCAGTCACCTGGCGCACATTTGAAGGGAGCCATACCTTCTCCTATGGTAGAAGCGGAGAAGGCGTACAACCAGATTTGTGCAAGACATGAGGCTCTGGTGTCAAGGTCTGCCGCAAACCATGCACTACGATTATGGCAGCGAGCATGTCGGGGAAATTGATAGGTTCTCAAACCAGTGTGCCGCCTTTGGCTGGGATTGCAGCATCAACCGAGTATGATCAGGATGGGGAGAAGAATGACAGGTCGGATGAGGCACTCGCGGTGGGGTTAGCGAGGGAAAAGGAGGAGGTTCATCGTGTAGAGCAAGTAGCTGGGAACTTATCGCCGCATAGCGAAGTGGTGGGTATGCAAAGGGGGACTGGGTTGTTGTTTATTGATATTTTTAATCTAGATCCTATAGTTCAGCAAGTCCATGAAAAGGTTCAAGCGGAGAAGGGGGAGAAAGCAATCATGAAGCTTCAACACAAAGGTACGCCTGCCCCAGCTCCTAATGACCGAGCATTACGGTCTAAGACAAAACTATCTTCAAGCTCTTCGGTAGCCGTGTCCAATGATTAATTTCCTTTTTTGGAATATTCGGGATATTTCGCGTGGCCCAAATCTTCATCAATTAAAAAGACTTATTGCTGATTACTCTATTCAAATACTTGCAATTTGCGAGCCTAAGTTATCTGTGGTAGATGCCCAGCTATTTAGGGTAAAGTTGAAGATGGATGGTTGTATTGTTAATAGCGAGGGCTCCCTATGGGTGTTTTTTCAAAGGTCATTTATCTGTGAGCATACTGGGGAATCTGATCAATACTTGTCAATTAAAATACAGTCTCAGTTGTCTCTTGAATTGATGATTTTTTTTTTGTACATGTAAAGTGTACTGGACAAGACAGAGCTTCGCTTTGGGCGGCGCTATTAGTGGACAACCCTATGGATTGCTCGTGATTTCTAGTAGGGGATTTTAATGTTATTGTTAGCGGGGAGGAGAAAAGAGGTGGCTTACCTTTTCAACCGGAGGAGGGGTCGGAGTTTATTTCGTTTATGGCGATGGCAGGTGTACAGGATGCTGGTTTTTCATGATCTAGTTTTACATGGTGCAATAATAGAGGAGGGAGAGCCCAAATTTGGAAGCGGCTTGATAGAATGCTCTTTAATCAAGCAGCGTCTACCTTACCTTTGAGCTTTCGGGTGCAACATTTAGGGAGAGACCCCTCAGATCATGCACCCCTTTTGTTGTCGGTTGTGGCTAGGCTTGATAATAAGCCAAAAGCGTTCCGGTTTCTAAACATTTGGACGTCTAAACCAGAGCTACTGGAGGTAATTCAGCGAGGTTGGGAAGGGTCTTTTTCAGGGCCTCCATTGCAGCGGCTGGCTGCCAAATTGCGACAGGTGATAAAACATATCCAAGGTTGGTCCCGTGAGCAGTTTGGAAATATTTTTGACGCGGTGCAACATGCTGAGGAGGTGATATTAATGGCAGAAGAGCGTTTTGATAATGATCCCTCTGAACCCAATTTGATAGCACTACAAGAGGGTCGCGCGGTACTAAGGAATTGTCTTTTTGTAGAGGAGAGATATTGGAAGCAAAAGGCGAGAGTTAAATGGCTAGAGGATGGAGATAGGAATACAAAATATTTCCACTCTATAGTTGCAGAAAGGAGAGCCAAGTCGATTATTCATCGCATTAAAAATCCACTTGGGGTTTGGTTAGCATAGGAGAGTTAGATTGCTACAGAGGCGGTCCATTTCTTTGAGAGCTTGTTTTCAGCGGATCCTTGTTCGGGGTCATGGGACACATTGGATGTAATTCCTAAAATAATATCTCATGAACAAAATGAGGAGTTGATGCATGTCCCGTCCTTGGAGGAGGTTCGAGAGGTTGTGTTTGCGATGGATGGTGAGAGTGCCGCTGGACCAGATGGTTTTACAAGGAGATTCTTTACCTTTGCTTGGGACGTGGTGGCCAAAAATGTCTATGAAGCGGTGAGCAGTTTTTTTTGGATATGAGGTGCCTAAGGGTATTTCTTCGACACCGATTGTGCTTATTCCAAAGGTCAGTGCTCCTCAAGACTTTAGTCAGTTTCAGCCAATAAGTTTGTGTAATTTTCTTAACAAGATCTTGTCAAAAGTTTTAGTAGTAAGATTGGCGAAGGTATTGCCTTGTATTATCTCACCTCAACAAAGTGGGTTCGTTAAGGGGCGATAGATTTTGGACAATTTTCTGTTAGCTCAGGAGATAGTGACAGATATTGGGAGATCTACTAGAGGGGTAATATTGTCTTAAAACTTGACATGGCCAAAGCATATGATAGGGTTTCTTGGCCTTTCCTGTTGCAAGTGCTCAGATGGTTCGGGTTTAGTGAGGTTTGGATAGATATGGTTTGGAGGTTGATATCTAATGTTTGGTTCTCAGTTATTATTAATGGGTCGCCTCAAGATTTTTTTAAATCTAGTTGGGGTATTCGCCGAGGGGATCCGCTATCACCATCTCTCTTTGTCATAGGTGCCGAAGTTTTGTCTTGACTTCTAAATTCGTTGGTTGGGCAACGAGGTTTTGTGCCTTTTAAGATTCCACGAGGGTGCCCGGTTGTTACCTATTTAGCATATACAGATGATGTTATTATTTTTTCGAGTGAACTGAAGAAGTCGTTACGGCTGATTATGAAGGTGCTAAAGGATTATGAGATGATGTCGGGATAGGAGGTCAATCATAGTAAGAGTTGTTTTTTGTTTCATGCTAGTCCCTTGGGTATGCGAAGGCGTAGTGTCACACAAATCACTGGATTCCATGCACAATCTTTTCCAGTAAAGTATCTTGGCTGCCCGTTATACTCTGGAAGACGGAAGAAGAGTTATTTTTCAACTTTATGTACTTCAGTTGTGAATAGGGTGCTATCATGGAAAAAGAAATTGTTATCGTATGGCCGCAAGTTGGTTTTGATACGGAGTGTGCTGTCGTCTATGCCTACCCATATTCTTGCGGCATCCAACCCTCCTAAAGGGATACTTAGTTTGCTGGAGAATATTTTTGCAGGCTTTTCATGGGGCATGTCAGAGTTTGGGCCACGTCTACATTGGATCAAATGGGACCAGCCTTATGGGGAGGGAGGTATGGGCTTACGGTCGTTACGGCATGTCTCTGATGCATTTTCTCTGAAGTTGTGGTGGAAGTCCAGGCAGAGGCAATCATTATGGGCAGAGTTCATGCATTAGAAGTATACCTTGAATGTGCACCCTTGCTACTCAGAGGCGTGCCCAGGGCAATCTACTACTTGGAGGAGGATGTTGGACGTTCAGGTGGTGGCAGAGAGGCATATAAGGTGGATAGTGGGTAGTGGAAACTCAAGTTTTTGGCATGATAATTGATTAGGATTAGGGCCACTGTGTCGACAGGTGGAAATTTTTCAAGAACAACCAGTTGCGGACTTCGTGGTTAAAGGTTGTTGGAATGTGCAGCAGTTATATCAGGTTTTGCCTATGCACTATGTGCAGTGGGTCTTGGATGCTGCTCCACCATCTTCAGGTCAGGTGGACAAAATGATTTGGGCTACAAGTACCACGGGTGAGTTTTCTACAGCGTCAGCCTATTAGTTGGTGCAGCAAGGTGATAATAGTTCCGGACTCTTTTCTTTTTTCTGGCATCGGGTCTTAACTTTGAAGATTTCCTTTTTTATGGTGCGATTAATGAGGGGCAGGCTACCGGTTATGGGTGTATTGTATAAATTTGGTGTAGTAGGTCCGTCTCGTTGTTTTTGTTGTCGGTACCCTTCTCAAGAGACTATTAACCATATTTTTTGTATTGGTGAGGTTGCTAGACAGGTCTAGAGTTTTTTTGAAGTGTCGTTTGGCGGGTTTGGTGAAGCTTTTACGATAAGGCATAAGGTGATTAGTTGGCGGCTAAAGTCTGGTAGAGCCCTTATATTAGATTATTATTTCGACTTTTGCCCTCATTGATTTGTTGGAATTTATGGAAAGCGAGAAATAATTTTGTTTTTGAAGGGAGGCTGTTGATTGTGAAACAAGTTCGTGATTGAGTTTCTACTGAGCTTCGAGAAAGTTTCGGCGCTCAGTTCCAGGAGCTTAGTATTCCTTGTTCATCGTGGCTTAGTTTCTTTGATGCAGTAGCTGGGTTGAGAAATGTTGTGAACGTGGTGCAAGTTAGATGGAGATGTCTGGTGCAAGAAATCGTGAAGTTAAATTCAGATGGGTGCTCAAGGGGAAACCCTGGGAGGAGTGGAGAGGGAGTTTTGTTCAGGGATAGTGATGGGAGGGTCCTGTTAGCATTCTCCTGTTACTTTGGGGAGATGACTAGTTTACAACCGGAAGTGAAGGTGGTACTCCATGGGGTGCGGTTAGGTATAGCTTGAGGACTGGCCAATTTTCATTTGGAGTCTGACTCGTTGGTTCTTATCTAGATTATTCAAGGGAGAGCTAAGTGTCCATGTGTGGTGCAGCGGGAGTTACAAGAATTGGTGCAGTATGGTCATCACTACATCGAGATATCACATTGTTTTCGAGAAGTGAACAAACCTGCGGATAGACTTGCTAAGCTTGGGGCTGATTCTGGGGAGTCAGTAATTTATGATTCTGTCCTTGACCTTCTCCGCATGGTTAGAGGAGATATTACATTAGATAGGTGAGGTTGTCCTAGTTTCCGTAGGGGTAGATATAAAGGGTAGCTTTGTTTAATCGGTCGCACAGGCGAGGGGTGGTGTTTCTCTCTATGTAATTTGGTTTTCTTATATTAATAATAATAGGCTATTTTCTTTTAAAAAAAAGGTTATTTGATAATTAAATTCACTATATTATGTCATATTGACTAAGAAAACTCCCAAAACAAGTTATCGATAATTATAAAATATTATAATTGCTTTGTGTACAATAAACTTTTAATTATAGATTGCACAATAAATTTTTAATTGCTTTGTAAACAATAAATGTTTTGTACAACTACCAATTGCTTAATTTTATTCATTATATAGTTTCTTAGTTTATATTATACCAATAATCAAAATTTTTCACTGAAATTTAGTATATTAAAGGTTTTATATCTTGAAAAAATATATTCACGTGCAAAGCATGTGATTTATTACTAGTTAACTGTAAAAGTCAAAAATTCAATATCCCAAAACCCTAAATGAGAATGGAAAAAGAAATTTTAGGGGAATTAGATTGTCTTTTATCAATGCATATTTGTATTTAGGAGGATATGACATGCAAGAGTAGAAACTGGCAAAGATGCTGAATTAACCTCATTTCTAAGTGGTCATAAGTATGCCATTAGTTCAGAATGATGAAAATCCATGATTTCCCATGGTGATTGGTTGAGCTTACAATCATAAGCCCGTATCACTGTGCCAACTTGTAATGATGAAGGTGTATATTCAAGAGGAAAAACTTTGCGGTTTTTCCTAATTCTTGAGTACAAAAGAACCACCAAAACATAGGATCAAAGTTATAGGTTATGTACTTAATTTCATAGCCTTTAAAATTTTTCCTTATGCAAATTGTAGTTTAAATTGAATTTTGAATGGATTAATATTTGCTTTACAATGGATAGTTTTATAGTTTTTATTTTGTTCGGCATAGCGTTAGAAAGGAAATACCAAACTTAAGGGACCAATTGTAAGGGGAACTTAATATAATTAAGAAAAAGTTCTAGCCTAATTTACAATTTCTTAAGTTGAAGGTGTCAGGCGTTCAACCTCAGCCCAATCTAGCTGCTCTCATGATAAGGTGGACCACATCTTTTAGCCCATGTACTTTAAATGATTGTACTATTTGAATTACTACTTGTACATTCTAGAAAAGTACAAGTATTTGAAGCATGTATGTACCCTAAAAAAAATGCATGTATGTCTAGAAGTCAGTTTTGCCCATTGTCCTACTCGTAATTGTACTTTGTTTTCAGCCAATTTTGCATCTTTAATTTTTTTTTGTAAACAGTACATACATATGTAACACGAGCCAGGCAGCAATGAGCGCAGGAGAAAGAAATCTAATTGAAGATGCTTTTATCTTACGTCCTTTTATAACACACATAAATGGCATGCAATACTATGAGAGCAAATAATAGGATCCGGAGAAAATTTCACTTCATAAGATAACTTTATCCTTCCTTCCATTAACAATCATTACTTCAACTAACATCCTATAAACCCCATAATGGAAATGTTTTTCATTCCTATTCTCAACTCCAAGAATTTTCGGTTCTTGATCATTATGATCGCCACAACAATAAAGCCAAAGTCTATCGGTGCCACAACAATTAACTTCCAAAGCCAGCTTCATCTCAAAAAATTCAATGAAAGCTTAATCTCCCCAATTGACATTGACAAACTTCCCCTTTGGCTCTCTTTTCCAACCAAATCTCATCTCTCGGCATATGCTCTTTTTCCTCCACCAACTCCCCCTCTCTTAACCGGGGCTCTCCTTATAAATCTCTTTTTACCATTTCAACCACCATTCACAAGTTTAGAGGCGAGATAGGTGATACACGTCAATTAATCCAAATAATATGCAAAGTTCAACAAATAAAAGGGTGATCATTAAATACTTTGGGAAAAAAAGTTGTCTTCTGGAATCCATTTATTTGTTCTTTCTTCAGGATCATTGACTTCAATTCTAAAAAATGAGAAAAGAAAAAGAAGCATCTGCAGTATTGGAGGAAATGGACAGATTCGTCAATAAGTGTGAGAGGAGGAAGCAATTGATCACTGGAAACCATAGTGGTTCAGTTGTATGGCGGCCAGCAAATAGAAGATGGTAAGCATCGTGGCCCATGGGGTGGAGAATAGACGAGATGATTGGCGGAACATAGGAGGATTAGTTAAAATTTAGGAGAAATTCATTTGAGACTCCGAAATTTTGAAGCCTGACTGTAAATCCTTAACAAAGTTGTCTCACAAGCTGAAATTTGCTCTAAATCCTCATTTTTGTTCAAGCAATATCGCCAGCCATAATCATTTAGATGATTTTCATGAATATTGATATGCAGCATTTAAGTTCAAAGTTTACAACATTAAAACAAAATATATCAATCTTAAATGTTGTCGCTTGTCATCATACAGGACCCAAGTTTTTTCGTTGCTTCTGAAGAAAAATAAATTATCGATGACATACTAAAGGAAAAATCGATTCCACCCATTAGGAAAATATCATAAATTAACTTCCAACACAAATGTTAATTTGGTAATCAACAAAATTCCTCTAGGCGTATACGTAATAATAAAGCTTGTGATGTTTATCGATGATTCATTACCTTTAGTTAGAATGCGATTTTGTGATGTAACTTTGAGAAGTTAAAAGTTTTAGTTCAAAGCTGACATGTGTGTTGTAAATTTAGGTGATCTTATCATCTCATGGCAAAATATACTTCAAGGTTTAAAAGAAACACTCGATAAAAGTAACATTTATTTATTCAACTTGATTACCCCCAACAAAAAAAAAAAAGATATCATCTGTGAGCCTTTACCCGTGAATTGCACATAATATTTCAAACTGGAACCAATTTCCAATTGCCCCATAAAAAACGTATTTGATAATACCGTTTTCGCTACCCAGCTTTCACTACCTAATCTGTCTCTGCTTTGCGTTCGATCACCTTTGACCTTTCAAATCCCTCGAGCTATCTATTTTGTTTGGTCTGATAATATATATGTAAAAGAGTACTTGCCATTGAGGCTATTGTAAGTTTCGATTTTGTCATCGGAGCAATTCCTTAATGATGTAAAAGTGTTTCAAAAAGTTGTAATTTATTAAAAATAATTTCTACAATTACCAAGAGTAATATTATAACTTGATATTCATTTTAAACAGTATGAACAGTGTCAGAATTTCATGACTTTATTTGATCTGTGCAATTTAGAGTTCTGTTTTTTGGCCAAACCTTGGCCATTTAAACAATTTTGGCCGGTAGGTTAACCCATGACTGAAGTTGTTGTTGCTCATAATACCCAACTCTTGTGACAACACCAGTTTAACCTTATCCCATACACACCTGGAGAAGATACACCAAACTCCAAACTTTGTTTTCAGCAAATTTTACAATTTTTAGTTTTTTTTAACAACAATATCTAGTGACAAGGTGTAGAACTTTATATTAAATTATTTAGGAATGTGCAAGCATGAGTGGTGAGTTCAAACCTTTGTGGCATCTGTTTTTGGCTTACTAATATTTTGACAAGTTTTTATATTTTAATACATCATATTACATGTATTATTAAAATTCTATACACATTATATTACTATTTCAAGTATTGAAATAGCTTGTAGAAGGAGATCTCCAAGTCCTCGTAGAAAATACTTAGGGTCCGTTTGTTTCGGGTGAAAATGTTTTCCAGGAAAATATTTTCCTAATTTTCCGTGTTTGGTTGCACAAAAGTTACTGAAAACATTTTCCTAAGTAAAATATTTTCACTCATCTTATGGAAAACAACTTCCCTTCCAAACTTATTGAAGTCGTTTTCCGAAATGCATGCATCCGCCGGTAGTATGTTCCAAACTTACTGAAAACATCTTGTAATATGTTTTTTTTTTTTAGTGTAAACAGGAGGACTCGAACCCAAGACTTTCTTACACTCCCTCTCCCGTACCACCCAACCCAACCCTCCCCCTAGTATATTCAAAATAAAAAAAAAACTCATCCTGCTCATCCTATGCTAGTAATTAATTATGTATAATAGGGACATTCTTTTCTAGAGAAACTTTCAGCAGTGAGAGTGCAAGATATATGTCACAATAAGCATTGCATGTGATTGATATTTGACACTAAATGGCCAGCAATTTGTTTATTGCTTAAGGAGATATTTTTTATTCATATATACATTTCTCCAAGATTTTTTAAAGTTAAACAATGAGATAAATTTTCTTATTTTGCATGGGAAGAAGTATGTAGTTATAATGTGTAGAAAGTAAAGATAGAGATAAAAGTGAAAATATTTCAAAAGTTAAACAAACACCAGAAAAATGAAGTAAGAAAATATTTTCAATAAGCTAACCAAACACCTGAAAATGATGAAAGGGAAATGATTTTCATGGAAAATTACTTCCACGGAAAATATTTTCCCAAGGAAAACATTTTACTTCCAACCAAACAGACCCTTAACGTAAAATTACAATAATTTCATGTATCAAAATATGACTCGTACTAGTATCGAACATACAAAGTGACATTTCATAAATCTTTTTGAATACTTATTTATGTAATATTTGGTTTAACTTATGTACTAAATATTAACCTTTCCACTCTCCTATCGAAACAAAATATGCCAAATTATCAACTAACTATTACACGTAAATCCCCAATGTTTTAATGTCAATTCATTCACTTGAATACTTTGTTTTTCAATTGAAGTGCAATGTAGAACAAGTTTTCCTTCAGTTTTCCTTTATTTTTCAGATTTATCTTCTGCATCATTGTGATTCTAAGATTTTTCAAAGAGATTCAAAAGGCTTGTATTAATGACCAGGAAGGGAAACAGTCCACAGCACATTCTCCAATTGTACATACACGAATTGACATTTATTAAGGAATAAGGATCAATGTATTTCTCATTCTTCCAAAAGTCATTTTGAAACCCGTATCAATTTTGGATCTTCCAACTACCTTAGTAAAACCCGTTTCTTCTGAACCTATTTACGAGACTTCGGATGGTTATCTGAACAAGAAAACTATTCACTTCTGAAAGATATATGAAAAATCAGCAATGAATCCCCAGGCCAAAAATCCCAAGGTTTCAAGAACAACTTCAAATGGTCACCTAGACAGACTCAGTTCTTTACCTGAATCAATCCTCTGTCATATACTTTCCTTTCTTCCCACAAAATACGCAGCGGCAACATCTATTCTGTCAACTTATTGGAAGTATATGTTGAATTCAAAGCCAAGCCTCAATTATTGACTTTGAAATAGCCAAAATGTTGAATTATTTGGCACAATTACAATCCCACATCGGTAGATTTATGAATTGGAGAAGGTTTTGAGAGTTATAAATAAGCTCTCTATCTTCTCAATTCAATTACACCAAGCAAGAGCTAATAACTTGCTTCCTTCTCTCTCTTTGTAATATTTCTTCTAGTGAAATATTAAATTGTCGATAGTGTCCGATGACGTAGGCAAATTAGCCGAACCTCGTTAAATTCTGGTGTTCTATTTTATTGTCTATTTAGTAGCTATATTTGTAGTGAGTTATTATGCAATTAATTGCATATATAGGTGATTCTGTCTAGAAAATTGGTACTTAAGCAGGCCAGTGTGCCTCATCAAATATTTCTTGGGAATTACCATTTTGCAATTTTAGATATAATAATTTACTCGTTATAACTTAATTTGGTAGAGCTTCCACAACAATTGGTATCAGAGCTCGAGGTTTCTTAGTATGCTTTGTTGTTGCAGCATATATAGTCTGATCTTCCACATCAGAAAAGATTTCTTGGGCTATTGTTACTCTACATTTAGGAGCTACTAAATATAATTTTGTAGAGATGGCCGAAAGTAGATCTTCATCTACAACGCAAGCATCAACAAGCTCGTCATCGTCTATTATGGCAAGAAATGCTATGATGAATGGAAAATTAAATGTGGAGACGTTTGATGGTACCAGTCATTTCAGTATGTAGCAAAATGAGATTCTAGACGCGCTCTTTAATCAAGGTCTAGACATTGCCATCGAAAAAGAGAAACCAAAAGAGATTGAAGAGAAGGAATGGAGGACGCTAAATCGTTTAGCATGTGGTACAATTCGATCGTGTCTTTCAAGGGAACAGAAATATGTGTTCTCAAAAGAAACTTCTGTAAATAAATTGTGGACTGGACTAGAGGAGAAGTTCTTGAAGAAAAATTGTCAGAACAGACTCAATATGAAGAAGCGTTTATTTCGCTTCACTTATATTCCTGACACAACTCTAAGTGATCATATCACTAATTTCAATCAGTTAATCACTGATCTGATGAATTTAGATGTGACATTTGAAGACGAAGATTTGACTCTCATGTTGTTGGGATCTCTTCCTGAGGAGTTTGAGCATCTTGAAACAACTCTACTCCATGGGAAAGCTGAGGTGTCCCTCAGTGAAGTTAGCTCTGCCCTGTATAGCTATGAGCTCAGAAGAAAAGACAAGCAAAGTAGCAGAGATGGAGCAGTAGAAGCTCTGGTAACTAGAGGACACTCACAAAATCAGAGAAAGGGGACGAGAGATAGATCCAAGTCGAGAGCCAGACTAAACAAAGATGAGTGTGCCTTTTACATAGAGAAAGGACACTGGAAGAAGGACTGCCCAAAACTGAAGGGTAGACCTGACAAGGAAAAAGTTGTTGAGGATTCAAATGTAGCTGAGTGCATTGATCAAGACTCAGACTTTTCATTAGCTGTCATGCCTACTGGTCATTCTAGTACATGGCCATTGCACTCAGGTTGCAGTCATCATATGACGTCCAATAGGGAATGGTTCTTTGATTTCAAGGAACAAGAAAATGGAGTCGTCTACACGGCAGATGAGACAACATTAGCAACAAATAGGGTTGGTTCAATTCGGCTGAGGAATTAGGATGGATCAATAAGGATTCTAACTGATGTCCGATATGTGCTAGAATTGAAAAAGAACCTCATTTCTGTGGGAGTACTAGAATCAATAGGTTACAAGGTGTTGGCATATAATGGAGTGATGAAAATCATTTCAGGTGCATTGGTGCTGGTGAAATGAATCCGAAAAAATAATAACTTGTATTACTATCAAGGTAATCCAGTTGTTGGAGCGGCGGTAGTGGCTTCCAGTGATGATCGAGAATTGAAAGTAACCAGATTATGGCATATGCGCTTAGAGTATGTCAGAGAAAAATTCTTGAATCTTCTGATGAATCAAGGACTGTTGAAAGGAGCCAGTGTTTGCAAGTTAGATTTTTACGAGCATTGTGTCAAAGGGAAGCAGACAAGGGTAAAATTTGGCACTGCAATTCACGATACCAAGGGTATTTTGGATTATGTGCACTCTGATGTGTGGGGACCTTCCAAAACAACTTCTCTGGGAGGAAAAAATTATTTTGTTACCTTTGTCGATGACTTCTCTCGAAGAGTATGAGTGTATACTATGAAGGCGAAAAGTGAAGTATTGGAAATTTTCATCAAGTGAAAAAAGATGGTGGAAACTCAAACAGAAAGAAAAATCAAACGCTTTTAAACAGACAATGGAGGTGAATACACTAGTGATCCGTTCATGGAGGTCTGTTGACAGGTGCCGAACCTGTGCAATAATAAAAATCTACTCGAGAAAAATACAGATTTTGTATATAGCGGTGAGTAGGGTCGAATCCACAGGGATTGGGGATAATTCGTTTCTTCTAGAGTCCAAAGTACAGGGGGTTTTTGGATCAAATACTAACTAAATAAATTAACTGCAGAAAATAATTGATTAAGAGAAATAATTAAAAGAAACTCTAGCCAAGGGTACACTTCAGAAATGGTTCATGCACTGATCATCGATTCACAGATAATTCCACATTTATTAATAGATTGGTTATAGTTGTCTCGCACGCGCTAAACAACCAACCCTTCCTTAATTTATCGATAGTCAAGGTACGACCGTTAACTATTTCCCTAACCCAAAAACAATCCTAGGTACGACCGTAGGATTTAATTTCTAGATTGCATTAAAAATTAGAAATGCCCAATCCTAACTAACAAACACGCTAAGAGGGTTTGTTTAAATTAGATCGTATGTTTCCCTGACATAAACCCAATTACGCCAGTTGCTACTGGGATAGAGGTAACGAACAATTACGGATTCAATTACCCCTATTTAGCAAAATAGCCTATATGAATAATTAATTATTGCGCACTAATCAATCATACACAAGAGCTATAACAATTAAAATCAGGAATCATATAAATACCAATAAATGAGAGAGCAATTAAAATAAATTCGATCTCACAGTAATTGCAGAACCAAATCTTCAGTTGTCACTTGACTAGAATTAGAAGGTTGGTTCTCCATTAATGGAGAACCAACCTATTCGAAGCTTACAATTGCTGTCTCTCAAGTTCCGTTCAAGGAAGAAAAGTAAAAGTCGGCCCCCAAGAAAAAAGTCCCCTCAATGTTTTTTAAAGCTACGGGCAACCTGCTAAAAGTAAGGAATAAATCTCCTAAGCTAAGTCTACTTCCTTTTTCTTCTAATTATTTCCTTGTCTTATACGGCCATGTGAAGACTAAAGGAAAGAGCCCCACTTTGACTCCACTTTGCTCTTCATCCGCCCCAATCAAGCTAGGAAATCTCCTTGTGCTCTTGTTGACTTCTACTCGGACTTGGAAACTTCCACGCTCGAATCCCAAACCTTTTGAACTTGAATGTGCCACCGCTAAATTAGCTGGAAATTGTCCCTTTTAATCATGTTTTAGTTATTTTCCTCTTTTTAGCACTTTTTACTCCAATGCCCTGCAGTTAGCACCAAAATAAAATATCAGTAGAATCCACCCAATTAATGAAGATATTTAGTCAAATAATTGTGCAATAATACCCAAAATACCCCACTAAAATGCACCCTATCATCTGTGAAAATGAAGGCATTGTTCGGCACTTCACAGTCAGAGATACACCACAGCAGAACGGGGTGGCAAAGCATATGAACCGGACATTGGTGGAGAAAGTTCGGTGTATGTTGTCCAATGCTAGGTTGGGTAGACAATTTTGGGCTAAAGCTTTAGCATATGCAAATCAGCTCGTTAATCGCTTACCATCAACTGCTATTGGTGGCAAAACGCCATTAGAGAAATGGTCGAAAAACCTGCTACAGATTATGATTCCTTACATGTGTTTGGTTCTACTGTATATTATCATGTTAAAGAATCAAAGTTGGATCCAAGGGCGAAAAAGGCGCTCTTTATGGGGATCACGACAGGCATTAAAGGTTATCGCCTTTGGTGTCCCGAGACGAAAAAGATAGTTTTCAGCAGGGATGTCACCTTTGATGAATCTACCATGTTAACAAAGGTAGATGTACAGCAGAATGATAGTACTCCCCAACAGGTGGAGAGCACTCCTAAGCAGGTGGAGTTTGAAAGAAGCATTATCAGACCAGCAGTGGATATCGGAGCAGATGAAAGGACTCCTATGGTAGAAGAAGAATCAACTGAAGAAAATGTTCCAGTTGAAGAACTTCCACAGCAACATGAATCAATTGCAACCAGTAGGCCAAAGAGGACAATCAGAAAACCTGCTCGTTTTGCTGATATAGTGGCCTATGCATCCCCAACCATAAATGATGATATTCCTGCCACTTTCAATGAAGCAGCTCAAAGTTCAGATAAATAAAAGTAGAAGATTGCAATGGATGAAGAAGTACATTCCCTTTATAAGAATCAAACATGGAGGCTAACCAGTCTTCCAAAGGAAAAGAAGACAATCGGATGCAAGTGGGTATATGCAAAGAAAGGAAGATTTCCTGACAAGTCTGGTGTTCGCTACAAAGCAAGATTGGTGGCTAAAGGCTACGCTCAGAAGGAGGGAATTGATTACAACGAAGTGTTTTCTCCAGTCGTGAAACATTCCTCCATCAGAATTTTATTGGCTTTGGTAGCACAATTGGATCTGGAACTTGTCCAATTAGATGTAAAAACTGCGTTTTTACATGGTGACTTGGAAGAGGAAATCTACATGACTCAGCCAGAAGGATTCAAAGTTGCTGGTAAAGAAAAGATGGTATGCAAGCTTGACAAATCGTTGTATGGATTGAAGCAGTCTCCAAGACAGTGGTATAAGCGATTTGACAAGTTTATGATGGGGCAGAGGTACACAAGAAGCAAATATGATGACTGTGTATATTTGCGCAAGTTACGAGATGGATCCTACATATATCTTCTTCTTTATGTTGATGATATGTTGATAGCTTCCAAGGATCAATGTGAGATTGAAAAATTGAAATCTCAATTGAGTCGAGAGTTTGAATTGAAGGATCTCGGCGAAACCAAGAAAATTCTCGGCATGAAGATAAGTAGAGATAGAAAATTGGGGAGGCTTTATTTGACTCAGAAAGAGTATCTTAATAAAGTATTAAAGAGGTTTGGCATGAATAAAAAGACCAAACCTGTTAGTACTCCACTTGCTCCTCATTTCAAGTTCAATGCATCGTTATCTCCAAAGAATGATGCAGAACGAGAATATATGGCAAATGTACCATATGCAAATGCAGTGGGTAGTTTGATGTATGCTATGGTGTGTACAAGGCCCGACATTTCACAAGCAGTTGGAGTTGTGAGCAGGTACATGCATGATCCTGGCAAGGACCATTGACAGGCTGTGAAATAGATTTTACGGTACATTTTGAATATCGTAGATGTTGGATTAGTATTTGAGCAGGATGAGAAGATTGATCAAGGCGCAGTTGGATATTGTGATTCCGACTATACAGGTGATCAAGATACACGTCGATCAACGATTGGGTATGTGTTTACACTTGCTAAGGCCCCAGTCAGTTGGAGGTCTACCTTACAGTCAACGGTTGCTTTGTCTACTACAGAGACGGAGTATATGACAATTACGGATGCTGTTAAGGAAGCAATTTGGCATCATGGGTTGCTTGATGAATTGGGAATCGGACAGAAGTCTATCAAAGTTCATTGTGATAGTCAGAGTGCTATTCATTTAGCAAAGAACCAGGTTTATCATGCAAGGACGAAGCATATTGACGTACGGTATCATTTTGTGAGGAAGATTTTGGAAGATAGTACGATACTACTTCAAAAGATTCAGACCAAGGAGAATCCTGCTGATATACTTACGAAGGTTGTGACAACTATCAAATTCCAACATTGTTTGAATTTGATAAATGTTCTGCACAATTTGAAGATTGGCGCTTGACAACGCATTTGAAGATACCATCGAATTTTGAGGGAGAAGATTTGTATTTTTGGTGGGATTAGAAATTATGCCAAGGTGGAGATTTGTTGAATTCAAAGCCAAACCTCAATTATTGACTTTGAAATAGCCAAAATTGTTGAATTATTTTGCACAATTACAATCCCACATCGGTAGATTTATGAAATGGAGAAGGTTTTGAGAGCTATAAATAAGCTCTCTACCTTCTCAATTCAATTATACCAAGTAAGAGCTAATAACTTGCTTCCTTCTCTCTCTTTGTAATATTTCTTCTAGTGAAATATTAAATTGTCGGTAGTGTCCGAGGACGTAGGCAAATTAGCTGAATCTCATTAAATTCTGGTGTTCTATTTTATTGTCTATTTAGTAGGTATATTTGTAGTGAATTATTGTGCAATTAATTACATATATAGGTGATTCTGTCTAGGAAATTGGTACTTAAGCAGGCCAGTGTGCCTCACCAAATATTTCTTGGAAATTACCATTTTGCAATTTTAGGTACAATAATTTACTCGTTATACCTTAATTTGGTAGAGCTTCCGCAACAGTATATTTCTCTCTTGGTTCCCAAGATTGACCTCGATGATTCCTTGTTTTTACATCTTCAGCAGCGAGAAATAACAATGCTAACAGAGAAAAATCAGGGCAAAGTTTTGTCGATTTTGTTAGTAGGTGGCTTATATTGTGCAAAGCACATTGTATAGAAGAATTTCGACTGAAATGCCAAAAGCTTCCTGAAACTTCCTTGACAAAGTCATGGATACCTGCTGTACTTTGGCGTGACATTCAAGTTCTTGACATCTGTATTTTAGAATACCACGACAATTGCATCAGCTTGCCAAGGGAAATATTTTTGTGCATAACTGTTAGTCTTAAAACTACATGGGAGATTAATTCTCAAAGTTCCCAAATTGGTGTGCTTGCAGAATCTCAAATTCTTGCATTTAGAATATTTAGTTGTACAACACGGTTTGGGGGATCTGCTATTTGGTTCAGGCTATCCATGGTTAGAGGTATAGATCACCTTGAACATGGGGGAATTGAAGGTCTACATCTCTCCATTCCAACGCTAAGAAAATTGACAATAGTTGATACATATTGTAGATTGCACAAAATTGACATCGATGCACCACATCTTCTTTATTTAAAGATCAATCTTGTTGCAACATCTGTGCATGCACCAGGCTTTTTTAATATCTGCACATGTGAATCTCTTACAAGAGCTGATTTATCTCTTAGACAAATTGATAACTTGGGTGCCAAATTGTTCAAGCCTTTTAGCGTGACGCACAACATCCAGTCACTAAAGCTATCCGCTGAACTGTTGCAAGTGTGATTGCTCATTTTTGGTTGTACAACCTTTGCAGTGAATCTCCAATTCCATCACTTCTTGATTACTTTACTGATTTTAGCATTTCTTGAAAAGGTTCTTGGCTCATTTGTTCGCTTTTTGCCAGAATTCATTAATCTAGCACGGTTGGAGCTCATTCCAAACAATGACAGTTCTCCGCTTATGGTATCATGGATTCAGCATGTCCCCAATCTCGAAGTGCTCATTGTTAACCTGCAGGTAATTGAGATAAACTAATCAGTTAAATGTCAACGAAGTAGGATATGGCCCAGTTCCAATATGTTTTGTTGGCCGTAATTTTCTTCTTTTAGTTGACGAGTTTCAATTCTGATTCTTCTCCCTCCATAGTCTAAGAAGTGAGGAATTCGGCTAAAAAAGACCTTCAACCCCCTACCTAGAGGCAAATAGGCAACAAAACTTTTCTTTACTTTGGCAGGGCATAGGCAGCAGAAGCACAGGCCAGGGCATTTATTTTTCTGCTCCTGACGTTCAGCCTCTATGTTTGACTCAAAAGCTCAAGTCCAAACCAGAAATTTCAAAGGGTCTGAATTTGAGTGCGAGTTTACGAAGTATCTTTTGCAGCACGGAGCTGTACTGGAGAGGATGACTAAAGGCGGTGATTTAGCAGATGGCAAGTCCGAAAACTGGCCTGCATCAGTGTGTAAGAAGTTAATGAAGTTTAGACGAGGCTCAGAGAACTGTGAAGTTGAACTTAATTAGAACTGGAAAAACTCCTGGTGGGAATGCTCATAGCAGACGAAGAAACTCGCACCATACACACATTAGATTAGCATATTTCAACCATTACTTTATTTATATTTAAGGTTACCAGTATCCATTGAATTTGTTGTACAACTTTATACTTCAGCCCCCTTTAAGCACGTTATGAGAAACAAACACACTTGATCACTGGGTTCTATTCAGGGGGCGCTTGGTTCGTGAACCGGAATTGTAATTGGAATTGGTATCATATATAAATAATTAGTAGGGTATGGCTCTATGTCATCATTCCAATACATATTGCTTGGTAAAAACTTTTTAGGTTTAGGTATCAGGATAAAATATTTTTTTTCTTTCTTCCTCGCGGCACATACCGCCAGCTTTGGCAGCCAATTGACCGTAGCTCTTCCTTGAACCACCACTGCTGGCAAACTCAAGATAGAATCACAATTAATGGCTACCTTGGAGCACCTACAATTATTGTATTTAGCCTCAAGATTTCCAAACTTTTCCAATTTAAGATAGATCTAAGGGCCTGTTTGGAAGCCTAGTTTTTGAGCAAGTTTGTATTATACTAGTTTTTTAATAACTTTTGCTACAGGAACCCAAAAACTTCTTCCAAAACTTTCGTCCATTTCTAAAACATTTTAACAAGACGACGTCGTCCAAGCTGGTTTTTTCCCTTTCAATTCACAAAAAGCACACAAAACTCTTCCCGATTTTTCTTTCAAAGCACAGAAAGCTGTCCAGAGTCGACCAAGCAATTTGCCGGAGTAAGTATCATTACGGAGCACTTGTTGAGCGATTCTCCATTTCCTTGGTGAAACCCATTCAAAAAGCTTTAATACACAGAAGACTCTTTCTCGGTTTTTCTTTCAAAGCACAGAAAGCTAGAGCTAACAATTTGTTGTTGTCCGGAGTCGACCAAGCTTTGCGAAACTGATTCGAAAAGCTGCATTGTTTGAATTGGGAGTTCAGAAATTGGGCGCTGCAATCCGAGTCAGAACTCCGGCAATTGCACTTCCATCCCCTCCACCACGCTCCGCCCTGCACCACACGGCTGTTGTCGTTGGAAGAGGAAGACACAGAAAGTGGAAGGAACATTGGCATCGGCGGATGGAACTTCTGCAGTGGCCGGAACTGGAGAACTCGCCGGGCTTCCGGATGGAGATGATGCAAGCGGTGACACTAGCGGGAAGAGGAGGGTGGCGGGGGAAAGGGAGGAAAGGGATGGTTGGCAGAGGGGGTGGCGGGGGAGGGAGAGAGAGGGATGACGGGTAGAGGGAGAGGAAAGGGATGGTGAAAAAGTTTGGGGTGGCGAGAGAGAGGGGAGGAAAGGGGTGGCGGGGGAGGGAGGGAGAGAGGGAGGGGGGAGAGAAAAGCAAAAAAAAAAAGAGAAAAGAGATGGTGCTGGAGGTGGGCGGCAGAGGTAACGGGGAAGGGGGAGGGGGAAGAAAGAAGAAGAAGAAGAGAGGAAAGAAAAGAAAAAGGAAAGAAAGAAAAAGAAAAAGAAAGAGAAAGAGAAAAAGAAAGAAAAGAGAAAAAGAAAGGAAAATAAAATTTTTCACCTTACAAAAACTTCTACAAAATTTTTTCAAAAACTTCTACAGTGCACTACAGTAAAGTATTAGACAAACTCCCAAAAAACTCAGGTTCCAAACAGGCCCTTAGAAATTTTTTGCTACAAACTTAATCATCTTCTTTGGTTCTGGGTATCTTTTGCTGCCAAAACCACCTGCAAACCTCATCATCACCTGCTGTGTCTAGATAGAAATTTTGCTGATAGTCAGGTTTTAAAGAACTTCCTTGTAAGTTTATTAAACCATAACAAGTAGCAGAATTTGGTTTTGGGAGGAAAAGATGAGTGACGAAAGAGGTTGGATGTCGGTGACGAACAAGGTGGAGTAAGAAGGTGTACTTTTACACAGGAATGGTGAGGGAGAGAGAGGATAATGTTCGGTGAAGATGCAAAGTGGTCGAGGTAGAAGTACCGGAAGAGACGAGATTTGGAGAAGAGAAGATTCCAATTTATTTTTGGATTTTTATAATTCATTTAGGAGTCAAATTTGGTAATCAACCAAACCTCCCAATATAATCAAGAATTGAGAGTCACCAGATTTTTAGATTTCATTCCAATTTTTCAATACCCATACCTCTTTAACAAGCAACAAATATGGTGGTGATTCCAATTCTTGATTCACGAACTCTCGTACCAAGTGGCCCCTCAGGAACAAAAATACCAGTCATCAGGAAAGGAGTTCAAGTAGCAGTCAACACAGGGGCAAATAAGGTATCCAGAGGCATTTTTGGAAAAAAAGGAAACTTTTCCCTTTTGGTGATTCCCGAAGAGAGTAAAGGAGAAGAAGACTGTAATGGATCAGACAGAGTTGAATTAGGGATAAGAGATAGAAGGAGAAAAGAGAAGTGATCAGAAAGGGAAATTGGGGGAAAGAGAAGAAAGGGCAGAGAAGGAGAAAGATGAGATCTTATTGAGAGGGAAAATCTGGATTACAATCAAGCTAAGCTCCCTAGTAGACAGACGCATTATTTATACAGATTAGAGCCTTCAGCTCAAGAAAACAATCTGCAATTGACTAACTAACTTTCCCGCCAAATAACTAACTTCCTAATTCTGTTGTAATAATGCTCAGCCACGTGATCCTGCCCTTGTGATCACATTTCCTCTGCTCATTCCTTTGCTGACTCATCTTGGTAGCTTGTGCATGAAGCTTGAACTGATACGGGCCATAACAATACCTCCCCCTAAAAATAATCCTAGTCTCTAGGATTGATTGATTGTGAAAGCAGGGAATTGGGCATGAATGAACGACAGGTCTTCCCAAGTGGCTTCCTCAGGTTCCATGTTTTCCCATTGCACCAACACCTGATCTATTCCCTGACCCTTCCTATAAATTGTTCTCCTGTCCAATACTGCTAAGGGCACTACCTCGAACTCACTATCTGCATTCAAGGTAGGCAATGTAGTACTGACTGGAGCCTCCTTAGGTGACTTCTTGAGCAGTGAGACATGAAAGACAGGATGGATGTTAGACCCTGCAGGTAGCTGCAACTTATAGGCTACAGTACCTACCTTCTGTTCCACCTGATAGGGTCCGTAGTACTTGGCAGTGAGTTTTAAATTCCTTCTCACGGCTACAGAAGTTTGTTTGTAAGGTTGGAGCTTCAGATAAGCCCACTCTCCCACTTCAAATTCCCTGTCACTCCTCCCTTTATCAGCCAACTGTTTCATTCTATTCTGAGCCTTTAGCAGGTTCTCCCTGAGCAAGGAATTCCACCCCAATCTCTCCTGTGCCCAATCTTCCACTGCAGCCACTAACGTGGTATCAGGCCTCAGATTCAGCTGGATAGGTTTGTAACCATACAAGGCCTGAAAGGGTGGCATTTGCAGACTGCTATGATAGTTGGTGTTGTACCACCATTCAGCTGCAGGAAGCCATTTCCTCCATTTCCCTGGTTGATCCATGCACACGCTTCTCAAATAGCTCTCCACACATCTGTTAACCCTCTCAGTCTGTCCATCAGATTGAGGGTGGTAAGCAGAAGAAAAGTTGAGCTCTGTGCCCAGCATTTTAAAAAGTTCCTGCCAGAATAGGCTAGTAAAAGCCCTGTCCCTGTCAGAGACAATGTGGGTTGGTAAGCCATGCAACCTGAAAATTTGATCAAAGAAGGCCTCTGCTACACTTTTAGCAGTGTAATGAGAGGTCATAGGAATGAAGTGAGCATATTTAGTAAACCTATCCACCACTACATAGATGACATTGCAGCCAAAAGACTTGGGTAGCCCCTCTATGAAGTCCATAGAAATTTGTTGCCAAGCTTGCTCAGGTATAGCTAATGGTTGCAGCAGTCCTGGATAAGAGCAATTTTCACTCTTACTCCTCTTACAAATATCACACCCCTGTACATATTGTTCCACTTCCCTCTTCATTCCGGGCCAATACACATAGCTCTTGATCCTCTGATAAGTACCATGATTTCCAGAGTGCCCCCCAAGGCAAGAATCATGGAAGCAGGAGATCAATTTTTGTCTTAACCCGGAGCCTGCACCTATCCATATCCTACCCTTAAACCTCAGAATCCCCTGGTGATAAGAGTGGTCAGGCAGTGCATCAGCTCCCATAGCCAACTTCATCAGTGCTTCTTTAGCTATTTCATCCCCAATGTAGCTCTCAGCCACCATTGTCAACCATTGAGGTTTAATGGTAGTAAGAGAATGCACAAATGCTTCTGCTGGATCTCCCTGCTCACCTCTCCTTGACAATGCATCTGCAACCACGTTGTCTTTACCCCTTTTGTACTGAATCTCATAATCCATTCCCATCAGTTTAATCAACCATTTCTGTTGAAGGGAAGTGTTTATTTTCTGGTCCAGCAAGTATTTGAGGCTCTCATGATCAGTCTTTATAATGAAATGGTTTCCCATCAAGTAATGTTTCCATTTTTGAACTGCAGTGATGAGTGATAGCAGCTCCTTCTCATAAGTGGATCTGGTCTGATTTTTCTGTCCTAACACTTGACTGTAGTAGGCTATAGGTCTCCCCTGTTGCATCAGAACTGCCCCAATGGCTAACTGACTAGCATCAGTTTCCAACAGAAATGGCTTTGAAAAATCAGGTAAAGCTAACACTGGTGTCCTGCTCATGGCCATTTTCAACTGCTGGAATGCAGATTCTGCAGCAGTACCCCAAGCAAACTGATCCTTCTTCAGCAACTCAGTGAGAGGTTTGGCCATCTCTCCGTACCCCTTAACAAACCTCCTGTAGTAACCTGTTAAACCCAAGAATCCTCTGAGGGCCTTCAAGCAGGTAGGAGTTGGCCAGGACAGCATAGCTTCTACCTTGGATGGATCAGTTTTCACCCCTTCACTAGTAATTATATGTCCCAGATACTCCACTTGATTCTGACCAAATGAACATTTTGACATCTTTGCATATAGGAAGTGTCTTTTCAAGGTCTCTAGTACTAGGGATAAGTGGTGTAAGTGAGTTTTGTGGTCTGGACTATAGATCAGAATGTCATCAAAGAACACAAGGACAAATTTTCTGATGTAAGGCTCAAAAACTGAGTTCATTAGTGCCTGAAAGGTGGCAGGTGCATTGGTGAGTCCAAATGGCATTACAAGGAACTCATATAGTCCAGAGTGAGTCCTGAAAGCAGTTTTGGGGATGTCATCAGAGTTCATTCTGATTTGGTGGTAGCCTGATCTAAGGTCAATTTTAGAAAAGACCCTTGCTCCATGTAACTCATCTAACAGGTCATCTATAATGGGAATTGGAAACTTATCTTTTATGGTAAGGTTGTTTAACTGTCTATAATCAATACAGAGTCTCCAACTCCCATCTTTTTTTTTTGACTAATAGAGCAGGAGATGCAAAGGGGCTGTGGCTGATCTGTATAAGGCCAGAGGCTAACATGTCTTTTACTTGCCTGTCAATTTCATGTTTTTGAAAATGGGGGTACCTGTATGGAGGAATTTTGAAAGGTTTGGCATCTGATTTAAGGGGAATTTGGTGGTCATGGCATCTGTTAGGAGGGAGAGATTTAGGTTCTGCAAAGACATCATCATATTTGGCCAACAATTTAGTGAGAGAATCTGGTACAGACATTACCTGTGAATTGTGAATCTGCACCATGCAAGACTGCTGTAGAGCCTTCCTGATCTTATGCTTGACATACTTGTGAGCTGATAAGCCTTGCTGCATCCTAACGTTGGCAGTGTTGGAATCTCCCCTTAGCACCACCTGCTCCCCTTCCTTTTCAAAAGACAGATGCAATTTCTTGAAGTCAAAAGTGATAGGACTGTAGGATTTCATCCAGTCCACCCCCAATATCAAATCATAAGGTTCCAGATCCAGGACAAACACATCATGTGTAAATTTGTGGTCCTGCATGTCCCATTGCATCCTAGGAATCCAGTGGTCACATTGCAACTCCTTGCCATCAGCTATCTTGACCTTAAAAGGCCTATGCCTCTGCACCATTTCTGGGTACATCTGAGCCACAGATCTCTTGATAAAGCAGTTAGTACTTCCTCCATCTAGAAGGATTGCCAGATGATGACCCTTATACCGCCCCTGCATTTTGATGATGCTAGATGATAATTCTCCTGACATTGCATGCAAGGTTAGCATCACATCTTGCTCCTGCTGGTTCCCCACGTACTCAATAACTTCCTCTTCTTCTGCTGTCTGATCTACTGTCTGATCTGTATCACATTTGTCCCCATCATCTACTAAAATCATGTGGATTCCCCTGCTTTTGCAATTATGCCCTGGACTGAATCTTTCTCCACACCTAAAACACAGATTATGGTCCTTCCTGTATTGAAACTCAGTAGGGGAGATCTTCTTGAAAACCTGCTGTGGATTGGATTTCCTGCTGTAATCTGGTGACAAAGTACCCGTCTGCCTTACTCCTGGATCCTGCACTCCCTTGGTAGAACCATAGGGAGTTGATTGTGGGCCACTTTTGAGTGAAGTTCTATTGGACTTGTGGAGAAGCTCTAAGTGGTGTTCCTGCCATCTGGCCATTTCAAATGCAGCTTGTAGACTAAGTGGCCTATGCATCTTCACAGCCGATTTGATTTCACCTTTCAATCCACTTAGAAAACTAGCTATGTAGTAAGATTCGGTCAACTCAGGCACCTGGAGCATTACAATTGACCTCAACTCTTCAAACTTTTCCTGGTAAGCCAGAACGGTGGAGGATTGACTAAGCTTGCTGAACTCCTCTACAGCATCTGCTTCCCCTACATTGCTGAATCTTCTACACACCTCCAAACCAAAATCCTTCCATTGAACCACCCCTCTGTCTTTTTTGAAATTTTGATACCAGAGATCTGCCTTGCCTTCTAGATGCAATTCCACCAAGTCCATCTGCTGATCTTCAGGAGTGTGAAACAGTTGGAAGAACTTCTCACACTTCCTGATCCACTCCTTGGGACTATGGCCTTCAAACCTGGGAAAATCTAGCCTGGGGACCCCCACAGGCCAATGCTGGCCATCTCCTCTGGTTGAATTGCCAAATTCACCTTGTCGAACACCTTGAGCTCCAGTACTGCGATGATTAGGAGTCCTCTCTGCTGAGCCCGTAGGATTTCCCAAAATGCCCCTGTCACCTTGCAAACTCCTCAAAATGGAACTGATTTGAGTACTCATGAAGCTTTTCAGCTCTGAGTTATTGGTTTCCATTAGAGCTCGCATCTCCCTTTGATTACCTTCCAACCGTTCGTCCATAGCCTGCTTGTCCGCAGCCAAGGAATCAATGACTGCTTGGATCCTAGCCTCTTGTTTCCTGAGCTGCTCTTCAAAACTCTTCATTCTAGTTCCTTCCGCCATGATTTTCAGCGGTTTGAAGCTTACAATCCAAGGATCGCAAGCTCTGATACCACTGTAATGGATCAGACAGAGTTGAATTAGGGATAAGAGATAGAAGGAGAAAAGAGAAGTGATCAGAAAGGGAAATTGGGGGAAAGAGAAGAAAGGGCAGAGAAGGAGAAAGATGAGATCTTATTGAGAGGGAAAATCTGGATTACAATCAAGCTAAGCTCCCTAGTAGACAGACGCATTATTTATACAGATTAGAGCCTTCAGCTCAAGAAAACAATCTGCAATTGACTAACTAACTTTCCCGCCAAATAACTAACTTCCTAATTCTGTTGTAATAATGCTCAGCCACGTGATCCTGCCCTTGTGATCACATTTCCTCTGCTCATTCCTTTGCTGACTCATCTTGGTAGCTTGTGCATGAAGCTTGAACTGATACGGGCCATAACAAAGACCTTCAAGTAGCAGTCATTCTTTTGTAGTCTTGGGTTTACTTTTCATGATTCGCACGAATTAAGTTGTCATAATCGGAGACAATGGCCGCTCCTGTTTCTACAATTGTGTGTGGGCTTTTCTCGTCAAGGATGAACTAAATCCCTCTTTCTAGTCAAGAGACAACAGAGGCTTTGGTTAGTCTAAAAATTGTGAAATTGATTTAATTTTATCTTTTCCTTTTATTTAATGGTATTCGCATATTCTTAGCTTGCAGCGCTTATGGTTGTTTAATTAATTGATTATTTTGGATCCGGATAGTGAATTGATTTAGTAACCTATTGTCAATTAGGGCATTAAATCCGTAATTGTTTAATTGCTCTGAAACGGTGACAACTGGTATGATTGAGTTTGTGTCAGGGGAATACGTGAGCTAATCTAAAATAACTTTGGTAGTGCGTTATTTGGTTAGAATAGGGCTCCTCTAACACGTAAGGCGATTGGGGAATTAAATCTTACGGGCGTACTTAAGATTATTTCTCAATTAGAGTAGTGATTAACGAACGTATCTTAATCACCGACACAGTAAGGAGGGGTTGACTGTCATCGCTTGTTTGGTAGTTATAACCTATTTATTAGTAAATAATTGGAATTGCCTTTATATCGATGATCAATTAGGTGAACCATTGCTGAAGTTATTTCTTGGCTAGATCGTTAGTTATCATTAATCTGATTTTAGTGAATTTTCATTTAATTTTTAGTTAGCCATTTGTTTTTACTCAAATTTTAATTGTCCTCTTGTGTACGAAAACACCCCCCTTGTTAATTTGAATTTCAAAAGAAGCAATTACTCACAATCCCTATGGATTCGATCCTGCTTATCACTGTTTACAGAAATTAACTTTTGCTTAAGCAGGTTTTTATTATTGCACAGGCTCGACAACCTGTCAGATAGACAACATTGACAACATTGTTTTTCAATATACTTAGTAAATAACATTTTCCAGTAATTTGATTTTAATTTATAAAATGATGCTATTTGTAGCAACTAGCAAGGATGAAGTACTCGTTAAATTGGGTGACTGAAACCAAAGCAAAATTTTCAGTTGTTGTTGTTGAAAGATTAAATAATGAAAATGGAGGTATGAAGTCTGAATGTATATGTTGTGCAGGGGGCAGAATGTGAGACCTAAAATGCAGGGAGTGAGGATCCCATCACCCATGACCATAGAGTTCCAACGATGGGAAGAAACACAAGTATGATATTTGCTACTTTACTTCGCTCGAGTGTTTCTTTAACCTTTTGAGCCCTTCTCAATTGGTTGGAGGGTACATCCAGTTTGTAGTTTGAGACTTCTTTGCCTCTGCTTGTCGGTTTGGAATAAGGCTCACCTTTGCATGTCTACAAATTAAGGAGTAGAGCGCAAACGTCCCGCCTGCACATAGATGCGCACCGCCATTTACAGATTTGTAAATGATTATTGACTGGATTGATCAGTCTTTGTGAAACAAGAGGCATTGCAGGGTTTTTTTTTTAATACCCCTCTTTAAACCTTACAATTTCTTAATTATATGCAACACTTTTCAAAAGATCATAAAAAGCCACGAAAGCACAATGATTTCTAAAAGTAATGACACAATGTCAAGAAATAAACGGATGATACATATGTTGTTTATGGTCAAAATCACATACGAATAGTTTGACTGAAACAAAAATTAATATGCAGACAAGCTTAACACTATATAAAACATTATTTTGCATTTTGGGATTTCATACTTTTATATTTCAATATTTGAAGACTTAAAATCGCCACAATGTAATTTGCAGAATTTCGAGCCCTCAAACACAAGAAGTGGAGTGAACATTTGGATGAACAGGATGATTAACAATGCCATATATGAAATCCAGAAGTGAAAATGTTTCCTTGGCTGCCCCAATGAAGGCTTGATGCAAAAGTTTCCCACAGAATCTTGTGTGCCATTTGGCTTGTAAAGTTAATGCTCAAGAACCAAATCAATGACCTCAACAATTGTGTTTCAGGGATTGTAATTGGTGTATTAGTACTAGATACTCACTGCCAAATAATGGGAATAGGTTTTTGACCAAAAAAAATAATGGGAATGGGTGCCCGCCCGGGAGAGAGTAATGGGGTGGGAGATGGGATGGAGCAGGGGTGGGGGCACTTTTCTTCCACCATTTTATGTTAGGGAGAAACATCTCGAGAAAATCTACCAAAAAACCTAATATATAAGTTAAGAATCCAACTTTGAACCAAAAATTTAACTTCTTAGGTTTTGATCTCTTGCTTACATATTAACCGCTCTTTCTTCATCTCTCGAACTAACGTGGGACATAATCCTTTACTCATGAACCTAACAAATCTCCTCCTTCATGAGTAACCCTTCACATTAAATCCAAGTTTACAAACTCTTTTCTGAGCCCAATTTTAATATTCAATGCAAACTCACCTTAACACATAAAGTCACCTTTTCTTCCAATCATGGATCCACTCTTCTTCAACATTCAAACTGAATTTTGGACCCTTACCAACCCTTGGCTCCTTGATCTAATATCTATTTAACCTCTTGCCAAACCCATGCCGCTTTTGATCCAACATCAACCAAATTCCTTGACACTTTGGTCCACCAACAAGAAGAAAATTTCCATCGGTCCAACTCCAAGAAAAATTCACTTACCCATGAGTAGTCCAGTCTCATAGCCAGAAACTCTGATACCACTTGTTAGGGAGAAACACCTCTAGAGATCCCACCAAAGAGTCCAATATGTAAATCAGGAATCCAAATCTAGCCTAAAAACTTAAGCTATTAGGTGTCGGGATCTTAGTTATATATTAACCGCTCTTTTTTTATTTTTCGAACCAATATGGGATATCATCCTTTATTCATAAACTTTACACTTTAAATGGGGTAGAGGTCGGGATAGAATACTCTCGTCTTGTCTCCCACTTAAATTAATTAATTTAAATAAATAAATTATATATATAATCTAAAAATAGGAGTCATAAACATAGAATATTGATTAGTTGTATTAGTTCTTTTATTTCACCTATATCAAGAAACTAAGAAACCTAAGTTACCAGATCTTTACCCTCTTCCTCTCTCTCTTTTTTGTTTTTTTTTTTCCACAGCTTTCTCTTCTTCTCCTTCTCTCTCTTCTTTCTTTTACTTCATTAAGATGTAATAGTAAATTATCTTTCTTAATCTAATGGACTTATTTTTGACCAAATAAATCTTATTAATTTCAAAAATAAAGTCCATTTCTCAATATAGTGTTAGATGATTTAAAACCATTTTATTTTTGGCATTTACAAACTTAGTCTTATGAAAAAGTATCACATTTTTTAATTATATGACGATGTTTGGTTAGACTCAATTGATTATGAATCATTTAATATAAGTGATCTTATTCACTAATAAAAGACTAAGTCGGCCTTTTATTTGGAATGGCTTAAAAAATTATTAAAATTTATATACTGTGATATATGTGGACAAGTAATAATTCATGTCAGAGATGATTATTTCTTATACCTTACTATTATTACTAATAACTACTCAAAAATGGATATGTGTGCTTTTTAATTATAAGTCCAATGTATTTGGGAAGTTAAGGGATTTGAGTGTAAAGTAGAGAAATAACAAAGTGAAGTCTTAGGACCCCTAGATATGATCAAAGTGAACAATACTTGATCCAAGGTGATGTATTGGAACACCAAGATTTGATCAAGGTGAATAGTTAGTCTAAGGGTTTCAAAATTATCTAAAGGAGAATAAGATTCTCAAGTAAAATTCCTCCTGGTACCTCAATTCAAATTGAGTAAACTAGATAAGGAATTATATCTTATGTGATAAGATGTACCATGCAAATTTACCAAAACAGTTTTGGGGTTTGTCCTAAATATATTGCCTCTTATACACCAAATCTTGTTCCACAATATATATTTATTCAAAATCTTACCATATGAGATATGATGTATTAAATAATCTAAATCTTTGTGAAAGTTTGGGTTACCCTACTTATGAAGTAGGTATATTCAGATAAGTTAGAGTTAAGATCCAATTAACACCTTTTGTAGAGAGTTCTTAAGAAATAAAAGAAAAAGCAAAATTGGCCAAAAAGGAAGAAGAGCAAATTGACTCTCTCTTAGTCATTGGTTTGATTTCTTCTAGTTCCAATGGTAGAGTTTTCTCATCTTCTCAAGGAATACTACTGTCTTTCAAAGAGTAAAAATATTTTTCTCTAAAACTACATGTTCTAGATAAATGATTTATTCTAAATAAAGTAGTGAGAGTAAGATATAATTTAAACCTTAGAAGAGTTTCAAGTGCCACGAAAGGATATTGAACAAATGCAATGAATTGGAGTTTACATTTCATGATGATGAGGCGTAGGGAAAACTCCTGGAACAAGGGTTTCCTAGCTCTAAAAGGGTATATCTTTCTCCTCAGAAATAGTAGAACTAGTTCACGTGCGTTGCACGTGATTATAATATCCTTAAAATATATTATTCCTTCGATACTAAAAAGTTTTTGTGAAATTTTGATCATCAATATCGTAATATAGTATTTTTTATGTTATTTATTTTCTTTAGCCAGTTACTTTTAAAAATTTTATTAAATGGAAAGAGGTAGAAAGCATTCCAATGTGGTTAACATGTTCCTTGGATTGAAATTTGGAATCATGAACCAAACATTTTTTTATTTATAGATTGAACTCTAGCATATCAAATATTGATAATATCATGTTTTACTAAAATTATTGTATATTCATGATTTTATTACGTATAAGCCACAATCGTTACAATTTTTTATCAACAAAGAATATAATTAAACATACATGTAATTTGAATTATTTGTATTCTTTTTATTGCTATTTTCTCAATAATGGAGTATAAATAATCCACCATGTAATTTTTTTCTGACTTGTGCATTCTAACAATCGAAATTTCATAGATAGGGATAGTTGTGTTTTTTTCTGACGAAGACTATAGCTGCGCTCTAAATTTTAATCTAATCCCTCGTTAACTGCAAGTGCACGGTTCATGAATCGTAGTATATAAGTAAATTAGGACCAATCCCACAGGGAAATCAACTATGAATTACTAAGGCTTTTGGCTCCCTCTATTATCTAAACTTACCAACAATTTTAACTAGACTAATCAGCTAAATGCTAAAGTAGTACAATGCAAGTTAATAACTCAAAGTAACTCAACTAAAAACCAATGTCCTAGGGTATAGAATCCACCAAAAGTGCCTAAACATGAATAAATTAGCTAACTATCACTCATACTCTTGTCTTGCTAAGGATGCATTTCACTCAAACCCTCGGAATTTGCTTTTGCTAATGAACTGAACTTAGTCTACACAAGTATTTCCCTACTTTCATAGTGAAATCTCAGGCATAAACCAGATTCTAGCACAAGAAATGTAATAAACATCCACCTAAGTGCACCACTACTTTCGTGTCTCCACTCCTTAGGTTCCATTAATTCATTTTCCATTATTGTCAACTATTTTCATAGACTAACAACAACTAAAATGGCTTGTAAATGATGGTCAAGCATTCACAAGTATTAAAGTATGAATAAATGAACTAGCAAGTACAAGATATAGTAACACTCACTTCATTCCTCCATATTTAACCCACAAATAGATTCATCTATCCTTAGAACAAGAAGATTTAGTTAGACATGGTGGATTTAACAACAAAGCTCATATCTTCAATGTAATAAAGCATTAGTAAGACAAATAAAGAGAGGAAAGATGAAGAATTGCTCATTCAAATGAAGAAACATGATCTTTAAACTCCATTATCTTCATTTCCATCAAAAATCCTTTAGTACATCAAGAGTTCTTCAAGTTCTTCAATAGAAAGAAAAACTAGATCTACCACTATATCTAAGTTAAGCTAGAGACAAGAAAAAAAAGTGTTCTTCACTAACTTCCTTCTCTCCATCAATAATGTGCTTTTCTTTCCTTTTAACTTGTCTCCTCACTTCATGTTCCAAAAATGCCCTCCATTGGAATCTCCACCATTTCTTCAAGTGTACTAAGTGCCCTTTTCAACTACCAGCCAATAATTGTTGTGAAACAAGAGTCAAAAAGTAAGTGTGAAATGTACACTAGTTGTTCTTCAAATTGCAGAGGAAAGAGAAAAATCAGAGGCCTAGGATCCGAGGTCTTCCAAACAGATCCGAGCTCGGATCATCTTTTCCATTATTTCACTTTTCTTGCAGAAGAACATCCGAGACCTAATTCCTTATGGATCCGAGCTCGAATCCTCTGCTGTCGGATCAGCTTCTCTAGAATCACAGATGAGGGATCGGATGTGTGGCCATTGGGAATGGATCCGAGCTCGGATCCTCTCCCCTGCTTGTAGCTTCCATCTTTTTGTCCTTTTTCGCGCAACTCCCTATCTTGCTTTATATACACGTTAGTCTCCAGAAGTTGCCTTGCAATTTGCTTCAACTAGAGAGAGTGTTCCACGCACTTCATTACCTAAAATACCATAGATTTCTGCATTAATCCACTCATTCGCATATTTAGTTTACTAAGTAACACTTGAAGAAATTTAACACTAAAAAGGGCTTAAACATGGCTATCATCCCCTAAAAACACGACAAAACTTGCACTTTTTTTCAAATGAAATCAAGGTAAAATAATCACTTATCCATTTCCATTGTCCTTTTTGTTTCATATAATTTAGCACAATCCAATGCGAAGCAAAAGTGACAAGTCTACTTTTTCATATGAGCACAATATTTTGGTTGAAGTATTAGTGTTTTTTATTATCATGGAATTGAAATGAGAATTGTGGCTAATTAACAATTTTAATATCAATTTTTAGTATATTATAGTGTTTTATTTTTTCAATTGCAAGCTTTTAATGCATAACTGCTACCATTATTGTCAATTATTGGAATGCACTAAATCTGTCTAATTACAATTGTCGCCATAAATGCATTTTACTTAATTTCAAAGCTTTTCATTTCATAACTACCATTATTCACTAAATATTGCAATACAATAAATATATGTAATCATTAGAACAAAGGGTATTTTGGGCATCACCAAAATTAATTTAGATATCATTCTTCATTTGCAGTTTACTCTTATTATATCTCTTATTTTATCATTGGAGATGGCTTCTGCATGGCTTGATGGATGAAGTTGGTATGCTCAAACCAATATAAATGAAGCAATACTATATTGTTGTCAATAACAATGTGTGTCTTCTCCTGGATATCAATGATTTGGATGTTAATTTTGGTATTATTTGAATTTTATTTCCCACTTTTTAATTCATTTGCTATTCACTTTATGTAATTTTATGAAGAGTTTTCAGTTTTTGTTTTTAGTTTTTCTTGTTTTGAGTGGTTGCTATTAATGATAGTAATGATTTTTATTATGCTATTTCATTTTTTTTCAGTGTGATACTACTATTTTAGTCATAAAAGTGTCATAACTTTTTGTATATTGAAATTCCATGTGGTGCAAGATGAAAAATTCTTCTCTTTTTGAATTGGATGTGCACAACTTATATAATGCATTTGAGAAATGTTTCTCAAATCATTACATTTTTTATAATCTTTCTAAATTAATATGGTATGATGCAATATATTGACATTAGTAATCAACCATTATTTTCTTCTAACCCACCCACAATTAAGATTATATGAAACTTTAACCACAAATTAAGAAGGGCACAATTGAAATACCAAAAACTAATATCACAATAGTGCTTACACTTGCACTCCAAAATATCAAGACTAATGGTACTTTTTATATAGTAGTGATAAATTTCTTATGGAGAATCATGATATTTGATCATGGAGTTCCTAATGACCTATGAATAGTTTTACAACTTATAAAGATGGTTAAGAACCATAAATCTAAAATGGATTCCATATTTGACAAAAGGAATTAACCTTAGTCAATAAATCTAAGGGTATAAAACTCTATTAGGTGCAAAAGAGTCTTTAGAGTAAAGACCAATATGGAAGGAAGTTGTTACCTATAAAGCTTGATTGGTAGGGATGTTACCATTAAAGTTAAGCATTTATTTTTAAAGAAACTTTCTAACTAATCAATAATTTTAAATTTATTTAGTTTACTTGCTTTAGCTACATGCTATGAGCTGTTAAATAGATGCTAAAACCATATTTCTTTAATAGAAACAACATATGGTTGTGTAAGTGATGTAACTTAAAGGTTTCTACATCTTATGTGCCAATTTACAACCCTAGAACGAGATAGAAAATTAATGTTTCATCAATGCCCAAAAAAAAAAGAAAAATTGATTCATTCTAGGAGAATTAAAATGTCTTCCAACAATATACTTGTGTATGAAAGATGGATTTTCCAAATGAAATAGAGGAATCAGCTAAAGAGAGAAAATTGACTTCCTTATTACGTTGCGATGAGTGTGCCATTGATTAGCGTAGAAGGGTGGAAATCTGTGACATCTCAAGGCGATTAATTGAGCTTACTATCATAAATTCGAATCACTGCGCTAGATTGTAATCAAGGAATTGTTATATTCAAGAGCGCAAGCTCTTTTTTTTTTTTTTTTTTTTGCTTCTCTTCATTCGCGTCTTGTATACTTCAGCCTTACAGGCAAAAGAAATAATGAACGTATGGGTACGGACATTTTATTGGCAATGCCCGTTATATGCACATAGCATATGCAAAACCTTTAAAATTCTTTCTTGTTCAATATTATTTTTTAAATTTTAAATAGATTAAACAGTTTTTATTATAAGTGATAGTTTTACAATATTTAGTTTGCCAAGAGAGGATAGAACAATACACCATTAGAAGGAAATTTTCAAATTTAAAGGGGGAAGGCCGGAATTTTAACAGTTAGGATCCTCTATGCCACTACTCGGTGCCAAATTCAGTACCCATCCCACTTATCACGTGAAGGTGGAAGAAATTTAAATAAACAACATATGACAAATTAAATAAATAGGACACTTGGCATAAATATAGAAGTGGCACTGAATTGCCACAGGAAAAGTGGCACTGAGGATCCCGTGTAGAATTTTAAGGCATAGCTAAAAATTTTAGAAACTTTCTAGCCTAATTAATAAATGGCACACTCTCAGGGTGAAGACATTAATAAATGGCACACTAGAGGATATGGCATTAATTTTCTCAATAATAGAGATATTGGTATCTCCATCCCTTCGCTAAGAAAGTTGGAGTTCCTTGGAAAATCATGGTTTAGACAAAGCATTTTTATTGATATCCCGATTCCTTTTTTTTTTCTTTCAAAAATTAAAGAAATTTGTGATCCAACCTCTTGCCGGCCTAATTGGAGGTCAAACTTTAGCAAGTATGAATTTCTTGTTAGCTGATTTGCGTGTTATTTCAGATTGCAAGTCCACATCTGAAGTGTGGTCAAGCTTAATTAGTGAAGTGAAACATGTTTAGTATCTCAAATTATTTAGGACCACGCTAGTAAATTTATCCTTCGCAGTAGAAATTAGTCATTACAACTAGTTGCACTTTCCTGCGCGACGGGCGTGGTCATCATTTATTTTTTAAGATTATTTGAGAATTTCAAATGATCTTAAAAATATCACGGATTTCTCCTTCATCACTTCTTCCTCCTCATTAATAGTAACATATATAAGTACCATGCCCTTGTCCTGAAAATTTTAACTTCTATAAAGTATTTGTGATCCATATATTTTAGTGCTTCCATCCAAAATTGGGTCAAATGACCTAATGTCGCTGTCATATCTAATCCACTGGTTGAAAAAAAAAACTAATTTTACTGTGATCAACCTTGAAAAGAGAGGCTCATTCTCTATCTTGTAAAATAAAGAATTTTGTTTAAGATCTTCTTTTTTTATATATATTATTTTAAATAATGGATTTGGATAATTGAATTAAACTATGATATTACTATTTTAATTATCTTAAAGGCCCTCAAATTTTATTGTATATAACGTGAAAGACATAACTATCTATGTTATATTGTTAGAAATCAAGTAGGTATATGCAGTGAAAATCAATATTTTTAATTCCTTTAAATAGGTAAAAAAATTTTGCCATTGTTCAATTGAAAATGAGAATTTCATTAGAATGCTCACATTCAATTTTCTTTATAAGGACAGCAAATTGACGGGAAGGTTGTAGGCTCAAAAGAACGAGCTAGCAGCCATGTTAGGCCTACAAGGTCGACAAGTTGAAGTTTTGTTTCAGAATCGCAGGGGCTAGTTAATTATTGTAAAATTTATTAAAATATTGATTAAAATTATACTCATAATTGATTCATAACAAATTTAATTTTTTGTGATGAAGGACCAAATCCAAGATTATACGAAGATGGAATGTGAGAAGAGAACATTTTCTGCTCATGGTATCCCACATTCTGTGCGAGTGTGTCCAACATGCCACCTAGTAGTTCTTAACAAGATTGGAGGTGCAAAGTGAAAGTGGTCCAAAACCCCAAAATCAAGCAAGAGTAGTGTTATAAAAATTTGGGGCTATATATAATTGAAAGAGTTCCTTATTTATAAGAGAGTTCCTTATGTGGTTTTTCTGGGACAACTTTTTTATTTTAGTTCTTTGCCTATGTTTTGAATTTCATCAAGTGAGAAAAGATCTTCCAAACTCTTTTTCATAAAAGAAAGTGCCGCAAAAGCAAATGATTATGAAACATGAATAGAAGTTATTCTTTAAAAGGCTATTTCATAATCTGTCCAGAACAAGTAATATTGGGCTCACTTTCTATTCTATATCTTTAGGGACCAAATGCAAGAACTCTTCTTACGCTAATTAAAAGTTTAAAAAGCACAATTGTATCTACAGGATAAATGAATTTTGAATTTGAACATTATTTCCTTCTTATCACGCTTATTGCACAAAATTTGCTCTCCATCTTTATTGACCATTAAAATGGTCCATTTCACTGCCATTACTCGAGCCTTCAACATAAGGATGGATAAATTCGTTTCTGGCAGAGATTTCGTCTCGTCTATAAGAGATGAAGGGGGCATCATTCTCTCTGAAAGGCAGCAATTTATAATACCCAATACTGATTGGTTGATTTTAAAGCCATAAACTCAAAGCGATGCTAGATTGTAATAAGGAAGGGGCAAATTCAAAAGCCAAACTTTTGCAGTTTTGTGATTTGCATCTTCTAATCTACACCTAGTACGAAATTGAAAATATTTAGCTCAATGGCGGGCAATATAAAAGGGATGATTTATTTTTTTTTTAAAAAGGCAGATTGGGATATTTCTCCCTCTTTAACTTTCTTAGTCTATACTAGGAAAATGCACGTGTACAATTTTTTTTAATTTTAATGTCTTGAACTTATGATATAGATAAATCAATAATGGATGTTATTGTAAGTAAGAAAATATAAAAATCATGCAATAAATGGTGATAAATCATTCAACCCCTTCACTAACAGCTCAAGAAGACCACCCAACAAGGGAACAATGTCTTGATAGAAAAAAGGTTATTTCGTGGAAATACCAGAATTAGAAGGGTTAAAAACAAAAAAGCCCCCTGTGATAAACCTAATACACAGAAAAGCCCCCCATAGTTTCAAAATATACAACACGACCCCTCATGCTTTGAACTAAATTGTAAAGGTGACGGAATCCGTTAAACTTAACGGAAATGACATATTGGAACCTAAAAAAAAATTTTTATACCTAATTTTTATCAAATATACCTATTCTACCCCTTAACCCTCAATTCTCTCTACTTAGAAAATAAAATAAATGATTTTTTGAGCTATTTTTTTGTTGAATTATATCAGGGTATTTTGGTCATTTTGACCATTTCCGTTAAGTTTAACGGATTCCGTCACCTTTACAATTTAGTTCAAAGCATGAGGGGTCGTGTTGTATATTTTGAAACCATGGGGGGCTTTTCTGTGTATTAGGTTTATCACAGGGGGCTTTTTTGTTTTTTACCCGAATTAGAAGAATAAAATAATTTTTTAGTATGATATGATTAGTGTTTGTAAGACATGATTGTGTTTGTGTTAGTGTTAGTATTAGTATTTAAATAGAAGATCATTGAATAAAGTTTAAATTGTAGCCAAATTGTAAACATCAATATGTAGGCAAATTGTCTTAACGGCATATTAGTCAAATCAAAAAGTAAGGGCATATTAGGCAAATAAAAAAAGTAAGAAATACCCATCGACAAATCAGTCAACATACTTTTATATATAGTATAGATAAATGTTGACATTTTATTAGTAATGCACATTATATACACGTAACATATTCAAAGCCTTTAAGTTCTTTCTTATTCAAGTTGTATATTTCTAATTCCTAAATAGATTAAACAAATTTCATTACAAGTAATAGTTACAATATTTAGTTTGCCAAGAGGGAAGAGGACAATATACCATTAGAAGGGAAATTTCAAATTTAAGAGAAAAAATTGTAAGCCTGAAAGTTTAGGAAATTTGCTAACATAATCCATAATTTCCAAAAGCTGACAAGGGCAATGGCGCACTCTCAGGGTGAAGGTCAGACCTTTGAGTTTTGATATTGCCTATGTTAGAATAGTGTAACACTGACTTTGTCTTGATCATTTATGATGAAGCGTGAATTGTTGAATTCATTTTGCTGGCTCAAGAATTTACATGCATGGAATAGTGAAGTATTTGGCAAGACATTCAGACATTTACTAAGCATAGGTATGCTTGTCAGATATGAGAAAATGGACAAATTACCAAAGTCCAATTTTACTGCAGAGCGTGGGAATTGTAAGCGCTTGGATCATGCTTGTTTCTTGAGCTAGATTTGTTCGTGAAATTCACTGGATTTTCTAGCCATTGGGCATTAAATGGGAAGAGTAAAAATGCAGCTGCATGTTGAATCGTTACTAGTATAAATAAGGGGTTCATTTGTCATTCTTGGCATCCTATCATCTGATGAAAATAAGAAGAGCTCAATCAAAGTTGAAACTCTTTGAGTGTTCTAGTACTTAAAGTGCAATTCATGAGTGTTTAAGTAGATATTTCAAGTGAAAGGTTTTGACAAAATTAGAGTCGATATTCTTAAAACTGAATCTCAATTTAGTAGTTTCTGGTGTACGTTTATTTTATGAGTATTATTATTCTATACACTTTGAGTATAACAAAATTGTTTGTTTGTCTCTATTATCATTGAATTTAATCCATTAATTTAGTATTAGAGTCTATCACAATCCAACAGCCTATTTATCACTAGAGGATATGAGAATAAATGGCATTAATTTTCTCAATGATGATGACATTGGTATCTCCATATTCCTTCACTGAGAAAGTTGGAGATCCTTGGAAACTCGTGTCTAAATCGGTATCCAGATTCCCTTTTTTTTTTTGGACCAAAGAAATTTGTGATCCAACCTCTTGCCAGGCTAATTGGAGCTCAAACCTAAGTTTGAATTTCTCGTTGGCTGATTTATGTGTTATCTCAGATTCCAAGTCCACATATAAAGTTGTGGTAAAGCTTAATTGTAAGTGCAAAGATGTCAAGCATCTAAAATTAGTGCCATGTGGTGTAAAATTTATCGTTTCGAGAACCGAAATTAATCATTAGTATAAGTTTGCACCATTTTGTTTTTTTTTTTTTTTTTCCCATGCAAGGCATGGGTTTTTTAGTGCATTTACAAACCACAACTCTAAGCTTTGAAATGCGCGAAGATAGACAGGCTCTGGTTCAAAATCGCTGAGTTTTGGATTTAACAACTTGATTGATTCCAATTCTGTGAAAAGTGGAAACCTAAATGCGGCCCTTACACGAGATGATTACGATCATGGTTCTTGAACGTTTGATTCCCAGTTCCAGTTTCAGTCAATTTTTTTCCGATTATGGCTTCAGATTTTCTTTTGATTAACTGTTTCAGTTCTTTTAATTATGCTTAAAGCACTTGTTATCATAAATTGATTTTAAGAAATATGATAATAAATGTAGAATTATTAGTTATCAGTAATGCAAGGAAAAAAGAAAAAATGATTGCAATTTTTATTGTAAAAATTACTCATTGTTGATTAGATAAATTGGTCTTGAATTTAAATTAGTTATGAGTATTAAACTTACTAACGGGGATGGGACAAATAGATTGTTAGTAGGATTGAGACTGTTGGTGGCTAGGTGTATATTAAATATTGAATTTAAAATGGCAAATAGGTTTAGGTAGTAGGTATTTTTTTTAAACGTTTCATACTGATCTTAAACCGCCAATTCAAGTTCCAATTCAAAATTTTTGTGAACCTGAACCTAAATCTTTAGTCACGATTATAGTTTTGATTTCAGTCTCTAAAATTCGGTTCTGATTTTGGTTCAACAAACTACTGATTTAAATTTGAATCGTGGCCACCCCTAAATAGCAACGGAAGAGAAGGCGCATGTTTGTCCAAGCGACAGTGCTCTCACTACAAGAAAATTGTTCATCAGTGACAACACAAAGTCATCACAGAACATACAAATATCGTCACAAATACCTTTTATTGATGACTTTTTGATCGTCACAAAGTCGTCACTAAATCCCCGTCGGTAAAAGTAAACAGTGACGACCTAAATGTCGTCACTAAAAGTTTTTCATACGTGCGATTTAGTAAGCATTTTTGACAAAGATCAAAGTCGTCAATAAAACAACTTCCAGATTGTCGTCAACTAATGACAACTATTAGTGACGACCTAAAATGTCGTCACTAAATAGTTGTCATTAGTGACGACAATCTGGAAGTGTTTTATTGACGACTTGATCTTTTGTCAAAAATGCTCTACTTAAGATCGTCACTAAAAAGCACCGAAAGCCATTGTATATAACTATTTTACTGACAACAATTGTCGTCACAAATGTAACTTAGATTTAGTGACAGTCTCTGTTGTGACAAGGAGTTTTTATTTTCTAATTTGTGACAACTTTTTTTTGTCATTAGATAATTTCTCAATAGCTTAATAATCATAATTTGGCCTGTAATCATTGCTAAATCATTGATTTTAAACAAACCATACAAATAAACATGAACGATTGATAACCAAAAGTATTTGCATTAGATTACATGGTAATAATATAGCATTCTCAAATGCCAAATTCAAGTGTACATTACCCAACTAATGCCTACAAAAATAACATTTGTCCAAAATATCACTTGTACATAAGGTACATTTACAAAAGCAATCACAGTTTAAGAAATTGAAGAACTTTTAAATGAACCACTCCATGAGCAAAAGGCAATTTTGTCTTCAATATTCTTCAACCATAACCATAGTTATCTTCCGAAAGCTAGTATGAATAGCATTTATCTGTCATAAAAGGGTAAAAGAAGTAGGTAAGGGGAGGAGTACAATAATAAAGAACAAGTAATGAGACTTAGATTATTAAGACAAAAATTACAATTCATTAAGAACCTCATATAATTTGGGCCCACATATTACAACACCAGCAAGAAGTTAGAAATCACAGTCCAATCTATACAAATACAACACTGCATAAGCTCAACTAAAGAGCTCTCTAAAACAGTTTTTTTTTATTTTCTTTCTTCTTTAAATAGCTCAACTTATTGAACAATTAAATTGGACTCCCACAGTAATTGTTGTTTAATCTTTAGATGAATTCGGTGTAGTTGAAGTCCACAGAGAATGGACTCCACAGGTTGGATTGCCATTTTTCTTCAAAATATTTTTAGGTTTCCGTAAATACATTTTCTAATCACTCTTTTATCTCATATACATCATATCACTACGGTATTTTTTTTTTTTTTTACAAAAACTCCAGAAAATAGCAATCGAAACAGGCATCATACTTCGATATTTTCCTTTGACAAAAAGGAAAACATCATGAAGTCCTGTAACATCATTTGAAGTCAAGTTGTTTCATTCTAGTTAAAAGCAATGGACCAACACATCTACAAAGGTGGAGATATGGATGCTGTTAATTTCCAGTTGTCATCCACACACATAGTTCCAGATAGAGATTCTTTTGCTCAGGCAATTGATAGTGAATATTTTCCTAGGCCTTAGTAGTTAAATGATATACCCTACGCCCAGACCAGAACAACATTCTTGTGGCTTTGTTCTAATATCAGATATTTTGATCTGGATGTGTGTTAGTCCAACCTTTCACATAATTACACAAGAAATGAGGCATTAATGTGAACCAGTATTTTGTCAGTCTGAAAACCATTTTTAAGACTAGGCGACCTTGGAAGCCAAGCAATTGGTTAAAATTTCCCACTACTGATTCTAGTTTTCAAACAGGATCCAAACTAGTTTTCTATGTACAATAACTACATGCTTGTTCAGCTATTCTCAGCTTACCCCAAGGGTGCTTTTATTCTGAATTCGCACTTTCTCAGCTCAAGTTAAAACAGATGTCAAAACCAACAATGAATACCGAAAAACTTGCCTTAATTAACCAAATCAGAAAACTTGCGCAAGAAACCCACTGTAGCTTGGTGATGCTATGCTACTGGTCTTAAGTGTAGAATTTAGAAGCCTAATTTGATTCTCTGTCTCAATTTCGTTTCCAAATCCTCCGTTGATGGAATCTTCCCACCATTCCTCAAAGTTCTGGACCACCAGACCTTTAATTCATCCTGTTAGGTGAGCACGTAGAAAACAATTGGTCTCAACACAGAGATAGATTCAAGAAATCTACCATTAACAACTAAACAGAAAATTCAAATGGAAATGAAAACCCAAATAGTACCAAGCATCAGATACCAAATACAAAAGCATTAAATATTTACACCACCACAGCCGAGCATTTAATACCTCCAACACTCACAGAAATGGAAGTTTTAGAATCTTTCACTGGTTCCCCTGCTTGCTCCACCGTTAATACACATGCCAAGGACAAGAAAGGGAAAGTGGTAAAGTACATAAGATAAATAAGTACCATCAGTGCTTATAAGCAATAAATGGTTTCCAAAAGTAGCATCCTGAAACAGATTTCCCAAAATGCAGTTTCACATATGGCTTACCTGTAATACAAGCAACGTAGTAGCCAGTTCCACCTAATCCTGTTTCCCATTTACCAAGTCGCAAGCACAGGAAAAGACCTTCCAAATGTAACAGTGAGACATCGGAGTTTATCCATCTGAAGCAGAAGCTACTTCTAAGAGTTCAGCATTTAAAAAGGTGCTCAGTACAGATATATAAATAGCATTGGAATTAAATTTTATTAAGAAAGACTGAACCTATGCAGGGATCCCAAATACTTTAGAATGACAGAGGGTAACACAGACAGGAGACGAACAACTTATCATAACATTGGAATGCAATAATAAGATTTCCTCCTTAAGTAGCAATGTTTATCATATCATCATCCAAAACCAAATAATTCACTGAACTTAGTTGTCAAAAAGGCACCATATCATTCACCGCTTTCTAAAATACATCAACAAGGTGTAAGAAATAGACAACAGGCAAATACCAGTGTAGTTAAGAGCACTGTAATTCTCCAATAGGACCATCTCTCCATGAAAATCAACTATCTGTCTGCCTACATTCATCAGATTACCATTCGAACCATCATATTACCTTTTATCTGGGGAATTTAACAAAAATGGAGTCAACATCTGTCTCCCACTCAGGGCCAGTTCTTCCTTATCTAATTCTCTGCTTTAGTTCCTCACATACTGACCAATCTACTCCCATTATACTTATAGAGCCATATAAGATCAATCTTTTTTGCACGGCAAAAAAAGAGCATGCAGTCAAAACTCATATGCTCTATTTTTGTACAATCAAACCTCGTAACATATACAAATTTTGACCATGAAGATTGTAAGTGTTCAGTAATGCACAGAATACATAGATTCAAAGTCTAACATAGATAGAAAGGAGTATATACTTACCCAAACATCACAATAATTGGGAATTCCATAGCAGGGACCAATAGCATCAGCATAATGAGCTGCAAGTGTGGTAATATTTTTCTTTGGATCTGGTCTTGACAATGCTAGAATCATTGGCTTGTGGGGATTTGTGAGAAACCGCATTACCTGTCAAAACAGTTACTAAGATGTAAGGTAAACATTCCCAGGTAAGAGCAAAATCAGTTATGAAAACCACCTACTCACTTCTGACCATATTGGAGGGAGTGCTTTAGGTGAAGCACCATCACCATTGGTTAGTGCTACAAGTTCACCATCGACTTCGGCTGTGTCTTCTTGTGCTATGACATTGCTGAAGTCCATCCCAGGAGGGATAACCTGAAAAATGTAGCTAAAACTAGCAGATATTAGAACCTTCATAAATGTATATACACTTGAGCAGATGTCTAGACTTTCTCATGATGCTCTCCTGGCTGCAGAATTCAAGAACCTAAGTGAAAATCATAGTCTCATTGACAACAGCCATCTGCCATACTAGTGCTTAATAGGAAATAACAAAGGCAGATCATACATGTCTAATGAAATCTTCTAAGTTCCTCAAAAGAGGCATGCTATCAATTAAAAACCATTACTGCACTGGAGTAATGAGCCTTGTCTTAGTAGCTTACCATTCCAGGGAATTACTTTAGTTGAACAAAAAAACAAAGAAGCAATAACTATCTAAATTGCTTTGCTTATTTTAAGAACCAACACTAATGCACAAGTTTCAGCTAAAGCAATAGCACATCAATTTAATTTCTCAACAGTATGCTTACCGCCATCCTTGGCATGTAGCGACCATGGCAATTGACCCCTCTTCTTGCACGGGCCCTCAAAACTTTCTCAAGCTTTACATCAAATCCATCATATAGTCCCCACTGTTCATCAATCTCCTGCTTGGTGCTTGTAATAACAAGTTCTGCAGCATCAAGTGAAAGTTCTTCTGCTTCTACCCTACGCATAATTTTGTATGTAGAATTAATGTCCTCTTTTGATTGCCTTCCTTGTTTCAGAAGTTGTTCTAGCTTGTTTCTACCGAGTGAGTGCCCTGTCAGAACCATATGCAGTCAAAACTCATATGCTCTATTTTTGTACAATCAAACCTCGTAACAAATACAAATTTTGACCATGAAGATTGTAAGTGTTCAGTAATGCACAGAATACATAGATTCAAAGTCTAACATAGATAGAAAGGAGTATATACTTACCCAAACATCACAATAATTGGGAATTCCATAGCAGGGACCAATAGCATCAGCATAATGAGCTGCAAGACAATTCCTCAATGCCGGCTGTAATAACTCCCATGGCAGCGGAATTCTCACCCCCTGTGACCTCAACTCGTCATCCCTCCCCTCACTTCGCAAATGCTGAATTTCTTCCACAACATCCTCAATCTCATTGTGACCCCTCGAGTCACCCGAAAGCCCATGGCTATTTTCAGTAAAATTATCAGGTTTTTGGGTAGTAAAATCATCGAAATCAGATTTACAAGGGCAATCCTGACTTGCCCAATCTGCCGAAAATTTGCAAAAATCAAGCTTTGACCAACTGGGCATTTGCGAGATCTGCTTATAATAACAATCAAGGGCAATGCCTACAATGGAAGCTCGTTTAGTAGACTTCACCGCCATCTGGGGTTCGAGAGGAGGCGATAGAACGCCGACTAGAGGCCGAGACGAGGGGTTATTGTTAATGGGGTTCGATTTATTCGAAGGGGGATTTCGAGAGGAGTGATAAAGAGAAGGTTGAGAGAGATCACGAATTGAAATGAGCACGGGTATACCCGAATGAGCCTTGACTTCAGATGAGTAGAGGACAAGAAGGACAGCTTCGAAGCCGGCGAGATTAGGGGTGGGGGAGATAGCGGATGTGGTGGAGGAGGAGTGGATGCGGGATAGATAGAAGGAGGAGAGGAGAGGGATATAGCAGAGGACAACGAGGCGGAGTTCGGAGTCAGCGGAGAGGAAGGTGTCGTATAGCCACAGGCAAAGAGAGTCGTCGTCGGAGCCGGATGAAGGGGAGCAGAGGGAAGATGAGATGGAAGAATAGGCGGCGGAAGAGAGGAGGAGGGAGCGGGCAGGGCGGTCGGAGTCGGCAAGGAACGAGAGAACTGAGGAGGTTTCGGGGAGAAGAGTGGAGAGGAGATGGATTCGAGTGCGGGCTTTTGATATGGACTCCCACCAGGAGTGCATCGAGTCGGAGTTATTTGCTCCGGCAGCGATGCGGTGGGGAGCAGGACCACCATTTTGGTGGTTGAAGGAAGTGGAGTTAGATGGGTTAATCTCGGTGGAAGAGGTGGATGAAGAAGGGGATCCACTCCTACCACTATAGCTAATTAAAACCTTCACCTTCGTCCCAAACTCAATCTCTCAAACCCGTTTCCACCACCAACTCCGCTGAAAACCTTTATCTTGCACAATAAAAAAATGAAGTAATGGTATTCACAACTAAAATAATTCTAGTGGAGATGATTTCGCCCATAACTCAAACAATATCCAAAAAACTTGGGCACAAATTTTCATATCAAATTAACTGATAATCATTCTAAGTTAAGTAGTCACAAGTTTATTTACACTAATGAATTATTTATTTATTCAATTATTTTTATTCTAATGAAGTTATTACATATACAAGAAAATTAAATTAACAAGGAGGCTCGTAAGTATATAACAGTTAAAAATCATTAGAGAACACATAATGATTACAAAAACACAATGCTTTTTTTTTATTTTTAATTTGGTTTGAAGCATAGATTTTATTGCTATAGTATTATTCTTTATTTTTTAGTACAAAAACACAAATTTTCATCAATATAGGTGGCAAAATTTGTTAATTACATATAAGTGAAAATATACTTTTATAATTTGTAAATATTTTAGCCCTGCAATTTTTTATAATTGCAGCACTAAAGTAC